>NC_134020.1:14031750-14331750 GCF_040712315.1 Castanea sativa
ATTTTAACCTAGTGCACATCAAAAAAATAAGAATGATGAATAAAGAACACAAAAGGAACAAGATAGGATGATAACAAGAAACAAAAGATAAAGGGATAGAAAACTGATTTTAGAACCTAGCTCTGATACCAAATGATGTGAACCTCAATCGACACGCTTTGAGACCCAACAAATAATATTGGAATATCTGCCCAGGAAAGCTAAAATTCAGATTTTGATAGAACCCTGACCCAACGTTTATAAGTGAAACGTGAACCAAAAGTATAAGTAATAGACCTTGACCCAATGATTATAATTGAATCATGAACCTAAGGTATAAATTTTGAACGCCACAAAGAAGAATCCCTGACAAGTTCATAGTTCCTGAAGAACCAAAAGAAGCCTCACCTTTTCTGATTTTTATTCAAATCTTCCTCCATTACAATGAGTGCATGCTATTTATAAGACATGACTGAAAAATAGAAAATATAAAAAACATACTAAATAATGAAACCCTATATAAAAGTTGATTTGGTCTGAAATTAGTAGATCCAAAATAGGAAAATAGATAAAATACGTTCTAAATAATAAAAGCCCTAAATTCAGGTAGATTTGGTCTGAAATAGCAGCTCCAAAATAGGAAAAAAATCTTCATTAACTGATATAGAGCTGGAAAGTCAATCAGTCGTTAATCCACGCCATAAATCACTCCCAATTAAGCCAGATCAGCCCTCAATAACTTGGATTAAATTTATTACGCCTTCATCTTCCTTTGGACCAAGCTTGGAATGTTCTACGTTAGAATTAGCCCAAATCTCTTGAATCAGCCCATTAAGTACTTCTTTGATCTTCTTGGATCTTGCTCTTGTAATGGACCCAACTAGAACATGCAATAGATCCTTGAATGCTTGTTGGTTCTCATCAGTCGTTCACGCCTTCGATCTTCGTTTCTCTTATACCTCCTTTCTCGCCAGCTGGAACCCTGCGACGACCCTCCAGACCTGCTACTAGCGTAGCTTGCTGAGCAATGGTTGGACATCCTCACTACTTGAACCTCGGCAGAACCACAGCTACGTAGGAGATTCCCACAAATGATGCCAATTGTGTGTGCATGATATCCTACCACTAACTAGATCTGGTATATGGGCTCACAATTTACTTATACAGTGGGTATTGGATATCCTACCAATGGTGGTTCCTGGGCGAGTTCTAAAATAGGACTCTTGGAAATTGGCTTCTCTCTTTTCCTCTCAAATCTTCGCTATGTGCTCGGTTACACTAGCATTCCCTCTCTATCATCTCACCCACCTCTCTCTCATCGCTTCATCTAGTATTTATAGCTTAAGGATGGTGGCTGAATCATGATGGCTTTCTGATTCCACTTGTGTGGGTGGGGCCCAATTTGATTATTCCTGACAAGGAATATGTTTCCTTGGGAATGGGGGCAAAAGCATTGGGATTGGTGCTGGCTACCAAAAATTGCTCGGCAGCGGAGTATCCCAAGGCACTCTCGGCCTTCTGAGGTATTACTGAGGAGTATCAGCACACTGACCGTGCATATGGAGATGTATCGTGCACCAATCTCCCGAGCAGTGGGCTGACACCTGTGGGCCACTTACTGGTTAGGCATGACAAGGGGTGGGCCCAATGCTAGTACTGTTCATGGGCCTAGTCTATTTTGGGCTCAAGGTAAATGGGTCCATTGCCATGCACTATATAGTATCGTACTACATATTGTGTCAATCTGTGCAACGTAGTGTCTGTTTGACATGATTAATTTTGTCAACTTATTTTATTATTTAGCTTATTTTGGTACTATTTATGGGCCTCACTGCACTTTTGGTACTATTCATGGGTCCCATTGTACTATTTCAATTAACTTTTAACTTTATTTACAATACTTTCAGCGAAAAGTTTTCAATTTCAACAAAATAAGCTGATCCTAAATGGACCCTATTTGGTGATATCATTTTTAAGCAAAAAAAAAAAAAGTATTTGGAGATAGCAATACATTTTCTTTGATGGTTACATAATATTTTTTAGGAGAGACCGTAGAAAAACAATTTGTAATGTAATTCAAGCCTACCTGGAAGACTGTTGAAAAAAAAATTGTGCACATGACAATGAATTGCATGGTAGAATAATCATTGATGTTGATTGTTGAAGGAGGAAGTAAGAAAGAGGGAGTAGAAGAACAAAGAGAACAGGACAACTGAGAAAGAAAGGGCAGGAGGAAGTAGGCCAAGAGAGTAATAAGGTCCAAGAGAAAAGGTAAAGGAAATAAAGCGCATTGTAAGATTAAAAAATGGTGCTCTAATAAAAAACCACAAAATAACACATATTTTTAATTTTTATATAACATCACACGTATATTTATATACTTTTTCACTCACACGTATTTTTAAAAAAATTAAAAATTATTATTTAAACACATAATCACTTAATAATTAAAAGAATACCAAGAGAGAGGTAGAGAGGTGTATACAAATAGCGAAGTCCAAGTAGAAGCTTAAAAGTTAACTTTATTGCCTGCGAAGAATCTAAATTCGGATAAAGCTTTTTGATCTTTCTCAGAGTCAAGTGGGCTCCTTTTTCCTTTTCAGAGACAGATCAAAACAAAACCCACTTTTTGATGCTCTTTCTAGGACGACGACGAAATTTAGCACCAGAGTTCAAACTTTGATGGAATGGCGCGTGGCCTCAGTTGTTGTAGATTAACGTGGGCTACTAGTACTCTCTCTATCTCACATATGTCATATAATTAAACGTAACAAATATTCAAATATATTAATCCAGTCGATTTTAGTCTATGTTTTAGAATAGGAAACTGCATATTTTAGTCCGAAGTTACCAACATCGGCAATGCCTTTCAAGGATTCATCGGATAAACGGTCCGATAAAAAAAAAAGGAATATATTGTTTTCTTTGCTGAATCAAGTCAGGTTTGTGCATTGATATCTTCCAGTTCCTCAAGAAAAGAAAAAAAAAAAGGTTTGAACATTGATATGACAATTCCTTGAACAACGGTCGTACCATCTTTAAATGTAGGTAAGGACAATAATTTGACACTTATAGTTGTTTTTTCTTTTAATTAGATAAAATTTATGGCTTGGAGATAAGCATGAGAAAGCATCCAAAAAGAGAAGACAAACAAGAAAAGGACATCCATTAATACATGATATTCACCCTAAAATGGTATGAGTGACAAAACTTGAGCCCCATACAACCATCAAAACAACCAGTGAATTGGTACTTTATTGACCCATCTTAAGTAACAGACGCTAAGAATTGCGTTGCAATCTGTCATGCTTCAGATAAGCAACTCGTATTTCTCCAAGGCCTCCCATAAGTATTTTCAAGGATTCTCATAGTTAAAATGTGCTAACTGTCTCTACTTTGTTGGCGTGGGTGTGTATTATTATTATTATATTGTTGCGAGTCTCATGATTTGGAATGAGCTTACAATTGTGTTTATTATTCTCTTTTGAAAATATTATAAGATATTGGGTCTGGACTTCGATTTTATCCATGTGACACACACCCCATTCCATCTCATCTCACACCTGTGAGATCCGTTCAAATTTTACTTTTGGTTTTTATGTATTTTTCTCTCTCTTCTAATCAATTGGGCATTTACGGTCAGTAGCATTTTTAATAGACCATTCATAGCACACTTTCCAATCAAATTTTCCTTGGCTCTCGCCTCCATTAGAACATAAATACTGTTTTTTTCTCTCTTCCAAAATTTTTTTGTGTGATTTATATTTATTAACAAATCAAGATTAAAAAAAAGGTATTAGAAAGTTGTATTGTGAGATTGTTCTAAACTTCTCTTTATTTTCTATTTTTACTAATTGTTTGGCTTATTATCTTTGTTTCTATTTTTACTAATTGTTTGGCTTATTATCTTTGTATCAAATTTGTTTATTCACTAAAATATTTTCAACATGCTGTTAAGGTTCAAAATTGCAATAAGGAACCAGACCCTTAAAAATAAGAGAGGCCCAACCCATGAAGAAGAAAGGCTTAGCCCTCAAAAATATAAAGCAAGGAGCCTGGCCCATGGAGAGAAATTAATAAAGTGTTGGGCCTTAGGAAGAAAAGAAGAAGCACAAAGGGAAGTATGGGCCATGGGCTTGAGCAAGAGAAGGTGCCCAAGGAAGCCTAACAAGGAGGCAAGTAGGATCCACCTGAGTTAAAGGGGTGATCCTCGGGAAATGCAAGAAAAACCAGCTGGGATTTGGACAGCTCAGGGAGGCATGCCCATGGGTACAAGGAACGAAGGATGTCATGTCCCATTAGCTACTCACAATTCAAAAGAAAAGCTTTGGGAACAGATAGTAGCTTAGGAGTCATCACCTGATGAAAAAGCCTAGTACCTCGGGTAAAACAGGAAAGGGGAACCAAAAAGGAAGGTGGTTGGAAGCCTTTTTGCCTTCCATTATTAGCAATGAAGAATCTGTCCATTTAGAGGAAAGAGACAAAGTGTGAAGTAGCCAGAGCTTTGAGATGCCTTTTATAAAGACCTTGGGAAAAGGATAAGAAGCCTTGACTTGGGAAAAGCATCTAGGATGTCAGCTGGGGACTTTTGGGCTACCAAACCTCAAAAGGAGAAACAATGAGAGAAAGAGGAAAGGACCAGCCACCAATGTTGCAAACATAACATTGGTTTTGGTACCCAGAGAACAAAAGAATGGGTCAATGGCATGAAAAAAACCCTAGAAATGGCACTATTTTAAGGATCCCTAATGTTCTTTTATTTTCACCCCTTTTAGTTCATTTGTGTATATATATATATATATATATATATATATATATATATGTTTACGTATATTTGTGTTGTGGAGCCCATGTCTTATGCATTGATTGGCTCGTAAACGGCCCACCAAAGCCAAGGTGAGTCAGGCCCAGTCCACAAACTATTTACACTATCTTTTGGAGGCCAGGATACTCGCAGACTATTGAGCTTGGGCTCTGTCCAAAGAAGGAACCCACATTAAAAGGCGACTCTACTATGGACTAGGAAAAGGAAAGGGAAGAAGTAGATCCTTCACAAGCATGACTCAAAGACTAAGGAACAGCAAAGGTACCAATGTACCAACTGTGGCATCAAAGTCTGTAGGAGAAAATGAAGTTGTCTCTAGGTAGAGGAACGAGAGAGAAGAACCAGATCCTATGGTCCAAATGGTAGAGATGATGAAGGATCTCTAGTAGGAGATCCGCCAATTAAAAGAAAGAAGGAGCTAGGAGATCAGAGACAACATCCCTCCATTGGCCAACGAGGAAAGGGCCTAGCTAGAGGGAGGATCAGTAGTAGGAGAGGGAGCTAATCCCCGGTACCTTACCCTAGCAGATGTAAATGCTCTTCTTGAGCAAGAAAGAGAAAAGCATTCAGGGATCCCCAAACAATTCTCCAAGGATCCCTTTTTCCAGCAAAGCTCCTTGATGAGCCCTATCCCAAAAGGTATGAATCCCTAAAGTTCCACCCTTTTGATGGGAGAAAAGGGAGTGCTATAGAGCATGTAAGAAGATTTATCCACATCATGGGTCCCTATGTTGGGGACAAAGAATTATGTCTAAGAGAATTTGCTAAGTCTCTAGTAGATCAAGCATACACATGGTACACCACCTCAAGGCCTAGTCCATCAGGACTTAGGATGACATGGTGGAGAGGTTCTGTGCAAAATACTATCCAGGCGAAAACAGAGTCTCATTCACAAACCTTTAGATGATGAAGCAAAAGCCTGGAAAGGATCATGTCCTGTTCATCAAAAGATTTGAGGATGTCTCCCTAGATTGTTATGGAGACCATAAAGAAAATGAGCTCATAGAGACCTGTATATCTAATATGCTCTTTGCTTATAGACTCAACTTGGTGAATCTATGTATAACTCAGTTCACTAATGTTAGGACATATGTGATTTGATGTTAGGAACATATGTCAACATTTTATGTATTGGCTAATCCTTTGACAAAACACACTTTACTTGTATTTGGGTAGATCTTGGATGTGTTTAATACTTCAAGAAACAAGATTTCAAGTTCAAGTGTTAAAGCCATGCAAATCTGTCTAAGAATCAAGTGAAGAAGTGTTGGATTTTAAATCTCAACAACTAGCTCGACAGCTAGTATCTATTGAGTTTTAAAAGCTACTGAAGCTCGTGGCTCGACAGCTAGCTTGATAGATGGCTATCTATCAAGGTTTATGAAACTCAGCTTTTCAGGACTGTTTTTCATCCAATCCGTGAGTATGTGTTTGGGATTTCTTTTCTCACAACCGTAAACATATATAAGGATTATTTTAAGGGCCGTATTAGGTTGCACAACCAAGAGCACATTTGCACAAGAGCATCATTCCACAAGTGTGACCGGAAACCTAGTTTGCCCTAGCTCTTGAAGAAGTTGATGTGTTTGTACACCATAGGGTTTTGTGACCAAGAAACTTCATGATCTTTATCGTGTGATGAACTGAAGAACTTTGCAGCTAACATCCTTCTCAAGTTGGTGATCAAGTCGCGTACTGGGATTCGCGCATCTTTTGGTTAGTCACGTACTAGGAGCCGTGCAATACAAGGAGAGATTGTCACTACAGAACAAGTCCAATTGGGTATTGGGGTAAGGATTCAACTGTAGGTTGGTATAAGGTACTGGGATTCCTTTACTTATAACCGCTTGTTTTGATAATAGTGGATTCTCGGGAGTGGTGACCTTAAAATCACCCAGTGGAGTTTTTGCCGTCTAGGTTTTCCCCATTCGTAAACAAATCATTGTGTCATTTAATTTTGGCTGCATATTTAGTTAGTTGGTGATTTGTTTGTGCTACCATGCTCATTGCATGTAATTGAACCTAATTAATTAACTTGACTAATTAATTGGTTGATTCATCACAAGAGGTCAATACATTTTTGGCTTATCAACTAATTTTTTGTAAAGAATAAGGAGGATAGTCTTGACCATAAAGACAAAAAAAGTACCAATCTCTTAGGTCATGACAGCTTCAGTAGGAGAAAAGAGGAGGAGACTTGAGGGAAAGATGACCGAGGAACCTCTAGTGAGCCCATGTACCACAAAAAAGCTGAACCACGTCTTGAACAAATGGATAGGAGAAGGGATTGTTAAGCCATACCTTGTGTCCAGGCCACCAACAAAGGAAGAAAGAAAGAACCCACTGTTTTGCAAGATTCATAACTATGTTAAGCATGACACCAAGGACTATTGGACCCTTTAGAGGTTGTTTCAAAAAAAGCTAAGAGAAGGGACTCGAGAGCTCTCTAAATGAGAACCAGAGGTACAGAGGAACCCCTTGCCCAATCACAAAGGGAAAGGAGTACTAGCTGTCGTGATCCATGAAAGTCCAGCTGACTTAGAAGTAGAAGAATTGAAGGGATCCTTTCACCCAAACATTTTTAAGACTCTCCAGAGGAATCCCAAGTTCAGGTCCCTGTTCAACCAATTGGGATTTGGACCAAGAGCAAGGAGTGTCACAATAGAATCCCTCACGAGCATAGCCATAGATGCATGAGTAGAATGTTTTAAGAGCAGAATATCATGTAAGTAGAGCTTTCTTGGAGACTACCCACACAATAACCTTCTCGGATGAGGATATAGAGGTTGAGTACCTGGACTATCGAAGACCCCTTTATTTGGTAGCTGCCACAAGTGATGTTCAAATCAGAAGAGCATTGGTAGATATGGGAGCTTCGCTTAACCTTAATGCCTTGAGTACCTTTGAAACTGTAGGCATGTCTGGCAAGAGGATCATAGGGGCTCTTGTGGAAATAATAGGATTTGGAGGAGTTGCAGGATCCACTGAAGGGTATGTGCAGCTAGCTCTGAAGGTTGGCCCCATAGTGACTTTGACTCAATTTCATGTAATTAATTTAGAAGTTTCTTATCACATCCTATTGAAGCGGCATGGCTCCACAAATTTGTCTAATCCTAACAACTTATCATCAATGAGTGAAGGGAAGATTGAATGGGAGGCCCATAAGGATCTCTGCCAACCCTAGCCCTTTCAGTAAGGGAGATGTAAATTTCATGGAGACAATGTTTTATGACGAGCTGATATCAGATGACGAGTGTCCCATACTAGGAACCCTGGAGGCTCTTATATTAGAATAAGAGGAAGGAAATAATACTCATGACTTGAGGGATCTATTGGATAGAAAAAGGTAAATGAAAGAAACTAGGTTATCAGGATCCCGGGAATGCGTGATTGTCCAAGAACTTGGGGAAAGGTTGATATATCGCTTATGAAGGTGCGCAGGACCTGAATGCATCCCGCAGAAGGGTCCCAGACCACCAGATTATATGATGGCCCAAGAGTAGATCCTAGAGGACATGGAGAAAGAAGTTTAGATCCTACCCAAAGAGAAGTTAGAAGAGGTAAAATTGGGGGCTAACCTCGGAAATCCTTGGAACTAAACTAGTAATCTAGCCAGCTAGGATCTTCCACATAGAAGTGGAAGCATAGATCACATAGGAGGTAAAGAAGCTATTGGCAGCAAGGTTCATCAAGCCTATCCAGCATCCCCAATGGCTTTCCAATATAGTTCTTGTAAAGAAGAAGAATAGTCAGATCAAGTGTTAAGTGGATTTTCGTAATTTAAACAAAGCATGTCCTAAAGACAAGTTCCCCTGCCCAATATTGATCTCCTTGTAGATTTAGCCACGAGGAGCTCAATGTTTTCCTTTATAGATGGATATAGTGGGTATAATAAGATACGAATGGCAGCCAAGGACATTGAGAAAACAACATTCAGGACCCTAATTGGAAATTTCTATTATACTGTAATGTCATTTAGCCTTAAAAATGCAAGAGCCACGTACCAGCGTACCATGATAGTAATCTTCCACGATATTTCAAGACCCTAATTGGAAATTTCTATTATACTATAATGTCATTCGGCCTTTAAAAATGCAAGAGCCACGTACCAGCGTACCATGGCAGCCATCTTCCACGATATGATGCACCAGGAGACGGAAAACTATGTGAATGATATTGTGGTAAAGTTAAAGAGCAGGGAAGGGCAAGTTGCACATGAGCCCACTGAAGTGTGCCTTTTGAGTGTCCACTGAAAAGTTCCTTGGTTTTCTAGTACATTACAAAGGAATAAGTGTGGATCTAGCTAAGGCCACTTCCATAGCAACCATGAAAAGATCTACTACTGTCAAGGAGCTCAAAAGTTTCTTAGGAAGAGTCTCCTAACCTTGGTCACTCACGGACTATCCAAACTATTAAAGAAAGGAGCTAAGTTTAGGCGGGGAACTAAGCAACAGGATGCCTTCCAGAAATTGCAACAGATCATGAACCATCTTCCTACCTTACAGGCACCAGTACAAGGTGTGAGAGACCGCCAAAATTGGGGTGCCTTTCAAAAAAGAGATTTGGGTACTTTTTAGGGCACCACTCTTTTTGGGTAAGTGGTGTGGAGTCACCACTTATTGTTTTATTAAAAAATAATATAAGATACATGTCTAAATAGTATCCTTCTCATTAATTGAATAAAAAAATACATGTTTGAAAAATTGAAAGTTACATGGCTTTGGGTCCTAGTTACAAACTACCAAATAATTACATGGCCTTTTGTCCTAGTTACAGACTACCCAAAATAAAAAATAAAGACAAGATTTAGATCTACTTATCCAAGGACCTAAATTCAGAGGCTAGGTTACAAAATGGGAAGGTGTTAGGCACCCATTCCGCCCAGACAAAGTTTGGACTTCTAGACTCTTGTGATTAATGTACCCTTTATGCATGCTATGAATGACATGTTTTATATATGAACAAGGGTACACATTTGGTCACTTATGTCTAATATGAAACTTAGCCCTTGACATCCCCAGTGGAGTTGCCATTGTGAGAGACTGCCAAAATTGAGGGTGCCTCTCAAAAAAGAGATTTGGGTACTTTATAGGGCACCTCTCTTTTTGGGTAAGTGGTGTAGAATCGCCAATTATTTTTTTATACAAAAAACTAAGAAAAAATAAATATAAAATACAAGACTAAATAGTATCCTTCTCATTGATTGAATAAAAAAATACATGTTTGAAAAATTGAAAATTACATGGCTTTAGGTCCTAGTTATAAACTACCAAATAATTACATGGCCTTTTGTCCTAGTTACATACTACCCGAAATAAAAAATAAAGACAAGGCTTAGATCTACTTATCCAAGGACCAAAATTCAGAGGCTAGGTTATGGAATGGGATGGTGTAAGACACCCATTCCGCCCAGACATAGTCTAGTCTTCTAAACTTTTGTGACTAATGTACCATTTATACATGCTATGAATGACATGTTGTATACATGAACAAAACTAAATCACACAAATTCAAATCACCAATGTACCATTTATGAATGAATCCTCTTCTTTGTTTAAAAATTCAAATCTGTTTTAGTGATAAAAAAGTGGTTTTTTGGAAAGAAAAACTCAGATCTGTTTTGGTGATTAAAAAAAATTTGATTTTAGTTTGTAAAAAAATTGGTTCTATTTTAACATGTAGAAAAAAAAATGGTTTTAAGTTTGTAAAAAATCAGATCTGTTTTGTAATGATAAAAAAAATGGTTTTTTATAACAAAAAAATCAGATCTATTTTTATATGTTTTTTTAGAAAACAAATATGAAAATGTTTTTTTATGAAGAGAATTTCACTAATAACATAAATTTATGCTATATGAACCAAACAAAAAAAAACAACCATAAATACAATCATGTTTAATCTCATTCTTTGTTTCAAAATCTATATATGTTAAAGAAAAATCAGATCTATATCTATGAAAGATACAAATCAGTTTTTTTATTTGAGAAAAATTTTGATCTACATCTAAGAAAGATGCAAATCCATTTTTTGATTAAAAAAATTCAGGTCTACATCCAAGAGAGGTGCAGATCTGTTTTAATTGTAAGAAAAATTTAGATCTACATCTAATAAAGACACAGACCTATTTTTGTTTAAGAAAAATTCAGATCTACGTCCAAGAAAAGTGCAGATCTATTTTTATTGTAAGAAAAATTCAGATTTACATCTAAGAGAGATGTGGTTCTATTTTTATAGTAAGGGAAAACATTGCTTATGTGCAAATTATTGGAATTAAGAAAGAGATCACAGCAATTATATAAACAAAATCAAGATCATGCTTTAACAAAAAAATGATTAACAATTCATGTTAAGATAAAGGAAAACATGTATCATCATAAACAAGAATCATAAAAGAGAAAAAAAGAATAGGGTGATTGAAAACAACCTCTTGCATGGAGCACTTCTTGTTCTTGAGAGGATGTTTTAGGGTTCAAAGAAATTTATTCAATTATCTTTGAAACTTAAAAACCCTAATTTTAGCAGCAAATATCAGAGAGGATCATCAAATATGAGCAATTTGAGAGCCTAAAAACATATGCCTCTCAGAGCGCTAAAAAAACGTCCCTGAATTATGAGATTCAGTCTCTATTTATAGAGGCCAAAAGACTCTTAAAAATAGCTCCGACGTGTAGAATGTGAATTGGGACTCATCCTTTTGCGAAGAGATCGAAAAGGGTGTGCCTTATCGTCACCCGAAAGGAGTTGGTCCAAAGCCCAAAAGGAGCCAATTCGGCACTTTTAAAGTGCCGTTTAGCACTCCAAAAGTGCCAAATGGTGCTCTTAGATGCCAAACACAAGTTTGTGTTCAGGTGCATTTTGGACTCTCTTTCTAGGGTTTCTTGATCCAGTCCTTGTACCTAGACGTGTTTTCATCCTTAGTCTATGATTTTTTTTTATCTCTTTTCTGGATAATTCAGACTTTTTAGGAATAATTATCTTGTAGATAAATTCCTTAAAATAAATCTTGATAAAATTCAGATTATCCACAATTTTATTGTTATCCAATCATCCCTTTTATTCCTATGCATGCAATCCTATTTTAGACACTAGTTATCAACCAATCACAAAATTATTTAATTAATTTCAATTGCTTAACCAATCAGAATTAATTTAAATTAATTGTGCGTGGTCGAATCTTCCTAGACATAATGCATGTTGACCGTGCAAACTTGATCATATGATATCTTTCGATCGGATGGTTCGATTTTGAAACCAGACACACCATTACGACCGTTAGAATCTCAAGATCATTTTTATGATATGCAATGAATAAATTTATGCATGTAATGCAAGAACAAATTGATAAATGTAATGCAAGAACAAATTGATGCATGTAATATACTCATGATTTTTAAGGTACATGGATAGTCATTCCAGTCATCTTCCTTGATTAAATCATGAGTGCAAAATCGAGTGTCTACACATGGAAAGCTCAGTTGTTGTATTTGGCATCCAGCTCCTAGGCAATTGGAACATTGTTGGCTTAAGAAGATGACAAAGGAAATAAGCAGCCCATTTATTATGTGTGTAGAGCTCTGAAAGATGCAGGGACAAGGTATCCTAAGATAAAGAGGGCATGCTTGCTCGTTATTTATGCCTCTCAAAGGTTGAAGTGTTATTTCTTAGCTAATCAAATCCTTTTCCTAACAAGATCTCATCCGATAAAAGCTCTCCTTCATTAGCCCTTACTAACTAGAAAAGTGGCCCAGTGGTTGGTCCTGCTATCTCAATATGATATAGGCTTGAGGACCCCCAAGGCTATCAGGAGTTAGGTCATAGCAAACTTGTTGATCCAGTTCTCAAGAGAAGAAGAATGCCTACTGAGTAGGGAGATCCCAGGAGAAGTAGCTGTGGTGGAGCTCCTAGGCAAGAAGTGGACAATAAGGCTCGTTGGATCAGCAACAACAGCTTCAAATGGTGTAGGAATCATGCTAAGTTATGAGGATGAGAGAACCATACCATTCTCCTTCAAGCTTGAGTATGAAGCATACCCGATAGGGCTAGCCATAGCCCTTAGCATAAGAGTCAAGCACATCAGAGTACTTAGAGATTCCAACCTTGTGGTTTCTCAAGTTAGGCGATATTTTTCTCTAAGGGAGCCAAGCTTTGCATCTTATCATGCTTGGGCACAGAAAATAGAAAGAAAATTCTAAAACTTTAGTATGGAGTATGCTCAAAGGAGTGTGAATCAGTTTGCTGATGCACTAGCCACCTTAGGATCCCAGGTACTCTTTGAGAAAGAAAGTACACTAATAAGGGTCATCAAGCAGCAGAGTTCCATCATAGAAACTCTTAAGAAGATTTTTCTAAAGCACGGAGGAAGTATCAAGGATCTTAAGGACTACACTTTGATAGAAGGGGAACTGTACAGGAGATTGCTTGGGGGGATCCTGTCAAGATGTGTTAGCAAGAAGGAAGGAAAGAATAGGTTGGAGGAGCTCCACAGCTAAACTTAGGGAATCATAGAAAAAGGTCAATTTATACCGGAGAATTCAGCGCATGGGATATTATTTTCCTAACATGAATAAGGATGTCGCTGCAGTACATGAAAAGTGTCAAAATTGTCCACTTTTGATGGACGAAGAGGAAAGTTATGCAGTGTTCATGGTAAAAGATTGGAGGACCTCATTAATCGAGTACTTGGCTCAGGGAACCCTACCAATTGGTAGGAAGTTAGCCCATCAATTAAAGAAATTTTCCTTGAGATATTTCTTGTAGAATGGGATCCTGTTCAAAAGAGGATATAGTGTGGATCCCTTAAGGTGCCTACGGCCTAAGGAGTCTAGAGATGCAGCAAATGAAGTCCATTAAGGTGAGTGTGGAAGTCACTTAGGGAAATGAAGGCTCTATAAATAGTTGTTAGCACTAGGGTACTACTGGCCCTTGATGAAAAAGGATTTTGAGGAGCTAGTCAAGACCTGCCATGATGAAAAAGGATTCTAAGGTGTAGACATCGCATTTTGTATCCCTTACGACTTGGGCCCTCATTCCCCAATGACGCTTGAACTCTAAGGCCCAAGGCTGGTTTAGAGCCCAATTAAATATTAAATTGCCTTGAGAAGTGCTAAAATGGAAAATATAACATTTTAAATGAGCAAAAATCTATTTGTGGAAATAAAATGGCCATAGAGGCTCTCGGCCTATGTACAGGGGTCGCGGCCTGCGTACGCAGGCACATTCCTGTGTACAAGAAAGGCAAGCAACTGAAATGATCACCAAGCTCTTGACATCAATCTTGATCTTGATAACCCTAATTGTGTATAAAGGTATACACCTCTAGATCTCACAAGAGATTCAACGCACAGCACATCAAAAAGCCTTTAAAACGTAGCTAGGGTTTTTCTTTTTATATGTGAAGTAAAACATTAAAATCTACACGTCAAATGGGCTTGGGCTGAGTTAAAAATTCTGCAGAAAATTAATTCTGCATGATTTTCGATCGATCGAATCTAATTTTCGATCGATCGAGACTTGCAGAATTTGTCCACTAGTTTCTACAATCACTCAATTCCAACTTTACAATAAAACATACTTTGAGCAAGCCTAAACCTAGACTCTATGTTTTGATAATGGTTTGCCAACACATTACACATTGAAGTTCTAATACATTAGTCAACATAACAATCTCCCTCGTTGGCAATCCATGACAAAACACACCACAAAAATGAAATGCTCAAAGTTATAAACAACCCATTTAAATTTAAAATACCCTAAACACAATTCAACCTAACTACTATCTATCAGTTGCTAGTGTAGACAGTAGCCATGACTTAATTAACCTGTATATTTCTTAAACACTCAACAAACAAATAAACGCATGTATGGAAAATACAAGTAAACCAAAATAAATTCTTGATTTCACAAATCATAAAATAAAAGACTTATACCATGAATAACCTCATAATATAAATCAATAACCAATGTAGCATATGTGAAACAAGAAACAATAAAAGAAACAAAGCATAAAGCATAGTTTCTCCCCCTAACATATACAACTCATATAAAGAAAATACATAATCACCAAAACAAATACATCATGAGCCAAAAAAATGAAATACATCAAGAAGCTCCTAGATACAATCTAACAAAAACTCCCCCTATCTCGATGCACAATACAATATGTACTCCCCCTTTTTGTGACGAATTGCCAAAGGGCAATCAAGACTCATCATCAAAAGGAGGTGGTGAAGAAGACCGTCGAGCACCAGCCAAATCAGCACGCAAAGCCTGGAGCTCCATGAGCACTTCCAACAAAATCTGTCCATGCGCCGCCTGAACGGTCATGACAGTATCCAACATACACCGAATAGAGGAATCACTCAAAGAAGAAGGTGGAGGATCAACAGCGGTGGTAGGATCAACAAACTCCTCAGTAGTAGGATCGCCAGAAGAAGGAGGCCTAGATGCATCACCTGTGGAAGACTCGACTCTAGGGCGTTTAAAGCTAGCTTTCATTTGAGCCGCTCTTTGACTAAGGAAGGTGGCTCCTATGGGAGCAATAATATGGACAGAATCAAATGCAGGAAAGTCCTCTAAACCTAAGTCTAACAAAATCCTATGAATAAAAACTAGGAAAAAAAATACCATGAGATTTTGCACTACTCCTATGAACCTTAACTAAAGAGCTAATAAAAAGAGAAGGAAAACTGATAGGAGCATCAGTGACGAGAGTGTACAAAAATGAACATCTCTCGAGAGGAATAGTGTGTAAATGAGAGATAGGCTAGATGGAATGACAAGAAATCTGGAAAAAAAGATAATTGAGCTCAGTAAACTCATAGGAGGTGATTCGAGGATCAGTACCCCATCTAATGGTAGTACCGGTGAGTAAGGACATAATGTCATCAAGCAGAGGGGTCTCAGTGTAAGGATACACAGGCTGCTGTACCAAAGGTGTTAGGATTAGTGCCCTTAAATCCTATTGTATGATCCTATGTATGACATTATGTATGACATGATGTATGACTTAATATTGTGATTGATAAAGTTATTTTATTATTATCTAAAATAATGGTAGCATGAATATGGGACATTATCATATAGTCCATGAGATGCATTGTATGTGATTTATGTGAAAAGTCACAGAAGATGTAAATCACAAGTTCTTTGTAAACTCAGAATTTATAGTTCGTAGTCGGTGATGAAATTGGGCATTTCATCTGCGAAGACTATAACGTATCAACTAAGATGATTTGTCTTGATCATGGAAGTAGAGACTTCTAGTTGATATGTTGATATGTTTTAAGAGTTAAGACATATTGAACAGGACCGCTGTGAGATTTATTATTCTCCTAATGACTGTCAATTGAATAATAAATCTCACGACTTCTATTTGCATGAACTCTTAATCCTGAGAGAATAATGGACTTGATCATAAAGTGTAGGTTTCTTTGATATATCAAGAGTGAGATCTGAAGTGACGGTCAAAATCTCAGTATGTTGGGCAGCCACATTTAGTGTTGATGGAACATATATTCTCAAGATAGAATTCATAGTCTCTTGATGGAGATATAAAATATTCCCTTGAGATAAGTTTAATGGTTTCAGTTATTCAGAGAGTTAGGCCTAACCACTTTAGTAAGAAATTACTAAAGTATATATTTATGAAATTGGATTTCATAAATATATAATGAATAACTTTAAAGAATTAAACCGGGTACTCAAGGATAAGATGTAGTAATTTACAAAGTGGCAGTCTACATTTATGACTTTATGTTACTACGAATATTTTATGAAGGGGTTGCATGTATAATAAAGTCTTGGGATATAATTTATTAATAAGGCCTATAGTGCAATTATATTTATATAGTGGTATTAAATATAATTAATGGTAACTTTGGACTTGTCAAGAGTTGACGGAAAAGCCCAAGGCCCATTGGAGCTAGTGTCTTATTGGTCCCTTTTGGTCCCACTCCAAGCCACACACTAAAGCCCAATTGGAAAGGCCTAATAGGCCAATCCAATTAGATAATCAGTTAGTTATAAAGAGAGAAACATACAGAATTTTTATAGGGAGAAAGAAAAGAAATAAGAAACGGTGTGTGTGAGAGAGTGTGAGACACACTTTCATTCTCCCTTTGAAAACTGATTGAGAGACCACACATCTTGGGCGTAAAGTGGAATTGGAGTGAAGATTAAAAGTGTTCCCAAGTGCTTCTAATCTTTGTTTTGAATTTCTCCACACCAAGGTACGCTATCTTGTTCTTAAATTCTGAAATTTACATAGTGCACGTTATCAATCATGAATGAAATAGATCATTGTTTATTGCTTCCGCTATGTGTTTTGTATGAGATACAAAACCAGAATTTTTCCTTCAAAAGGTACACTAAGAGTAGAGGCCATTACTTGGGGTGTAATGATATACTCTTCACCCCTTATCCAACTCCTCACAACCTGAGTGTTGGAATCATTGGATTGGATAGAGAGGTTCAAATAGAACTCTCTTATCAAGGCAGTTGGAGGAGGATGCTATACATCTAAAAGAGGTAACTAGTCCCTACGCTCAAAGTTCCTACGAATATCCGAATCTAACTCATCTAGAATCACCTTACGCTCAGCCCAAACCGACCTCTAAATGTTAAGCTTCTTATAGGTTTCTTGGTTTTTCTTGGTTCTAAACCTATCACTCTCAAAAACAAGGGTAGAGGTGGTGGTGGTGGTTTTCTTATTTTCTCTAGTTTTCCTAACCATGATGCTAAGAGATTAGAATAAAAGGAAACAGAAGCAAAGAAAGAAACATAAGGGAAGACTGCATTAGAGAAGGTTAGAGCACAAAAATCTCAATAAATAACAATCTATATGATGCATATAACGAATGCACATATGATGCATGCTCTAGTGCATTGAAATTTGTTCAATTTTACTTCATAAACCATCAATTGACTTGAGCACAGAGCTTTAGAGCAAAACCCCAAATTTTGAAAAACCCTTTTTGAAAAATTAAACCAAATTGATCAATTAATCATTACACTAGTTAGAAAACATCATATAATGACATAATCAATCAATAACACAAGTAAATTTCATCAATTTTAGCCCAATTGAACAAAAACCCCAAATTTCACAAAGTTTCAAGCCCTAGAAATTTCAATTGTTCTTAAAACACCAAATTAACCAAATTAATGCATGGGAATCATGTGAACAACATCTAACAACAAAAACCCAGTGAAAAATATTGATTAAAAACACCTAAAATTATCACAAATTCAAAAAATGCTATGTTCGAAATTTTCAATGAAAATGCATGGAAAATGTGATTTTAATGAAAAAGAAAGGGTAAAAAGGACTTACTAGTGCTTGAAGACAAAAACTCTTGGAAGACTTCAGGAAGAAAATGACAAAAATTGCTTTAGATTGGATTGGTTGAGAAAAATAGTGTGAAGAGTGTTTGAAAAAGTTTGAATAGTATGAAGAACAAGTGAGAGAACTCTTTTTTAAAACACTCACTGATCGAAATTCGATCAGTTGAAAATTAGCTTCGATCGATTGAAAATTAAATTCGATCAATTGAGCTTCAATCGAGCATCGATCGAGCTAGGTAGATTCAAACCAAAATTTTTATCGCATTTTCGTTTGATCGAAAAACAGACTTGATCGATCGAAAATCTGGATTTTTGAAAATTTTGAAAAACAATGCATGATTTAAGCACAAATCACTCAAACCATTTTATTTCATGGATGAAATGCATGATTATGAGTTTAAAAGTTTTTCAAAAACACTTGAGTTTAACCTAGATCTTCAAAAACAAGTTTTCAACCAATTTGTCCCCAAAACTCAAACATTAAACACATTTTGAATTAAAATCAAGGAACATATAATCTTGGATGGCCAAAACACATTCACTCACAATATCATGTACTAAGTTTAGCAAGGAATAACTTGTGTAGTGTGTGCAACTAGCAAAAGCATGAGATACATGTGAGGTGATAAGTAGATAGTAATCAATCACATTTTCTATAGGATTCATCACATAAGCTTGAAAGTGACTATCACCTAAAAGTTACATCATATAACTCCCACATCTCCTAGAAAACAAGCTTGCAATCATGGAAGTTTCTTGTTTTGCCTCATAATGTACACACCAATTTTATTTCATTGATAAATTGATATTTAAGCCAGATAATGTACACACCAATTTTATTTCATTGTGAGTTTATTATAGCCTAATAATGTACACACCAATTTGAGTATTATTCTGAGGCTACACCTTATGTTCTTTTTGTGCATGTGCTACACTTTCTCAAGCACAAAATCTTATGATATGCACTAAGGTGTTCATGATTGGCTAGTAAACAGTGATGAGATGGTTATTCATGCATTTCTCATTAAATTCTAGTAAAAAACTATAAACAATTCCCACACAACATGCACTACATAGCTTAAACTAGCACAGTGCAGTAAAATTAAGCTCATCTAGGCGAAACAAGGTACACAAGCATGTTATGTAAAAATACTATGGCCAACCTTGATTACAAAATCCAAGATATATGATGCAAAACACATTTTTCCTTTTCCTTTTCCACTTTTTTTTTTTTGGAAAAACAAAAGGCAACCTATCATGAAATGCATGAATGTAATGCAATGCAATTCCTAAAATCAAAAAGGAAAAACAAAACAGCCAAAAGAATGGTCACAATGAGTATTGAGATGAAGAGCAAGGACCATGAGTGCTAAGGGTGACTAAGGACACAGAATCATACCAATCACTGGACAAAGTGTCTCGAACTTACTTCTATCAAGAGGTTTGGTAAAGATGTCAACATTCTGACGTTCAGTAGGGATATATTCAAGAGTCACAATTTTTCTTTCAACCAGGTCCCTAATAAAGTGATAGCTAATCTCTATGTGCTTAGTCTTAGAATGTTGAACAGGATTCTTAGAGATGTCGATAGCACTTGAATTATCACAATAGACAACCATGGTGTCTTGTGATATCCCATAATCACCTAAAAGGTTTTTCATCCAAAGAAGTTGTGAACAACAACTTCCAGTAGCAATATATTCTGCTTCTGCAGTTGACAAGGAGACAAAATTTTGCTTTTTACTCATCCAAGCAACAAGATTGGCCCCTACATAAAAATACCCACCTGTAGTGCTTTTTCTATCATTGGTATTGCCGGCCCAATCTGCATCTGAGTATCCAGCAAGAGACATATTCGACTCTTTGCTATAAAACAATCCATAATCATAAGTTCTGCTAGCATATTTTATGATTCTTTTAACAGTATTCAAATGTGAAACCTTAGGATTAGATTGAAACCTAGAGCATACACCAACACTGAAAGCAATATTTGGTCGACTAGCAGTTAAGTACAAAAGACAACCAATTATGCTTCTATATAGAGTAACATTAATAGACTCACCTGAAGGATCATTGGTTAGCTTTGCATTTGCAGCCATAGGTGTTCTAGCATGTGCAGCTTTTTCAAGTCCAAATCTCTTGACAAGATTTCTAGCGTACTTTGCTTAGTTGATGTAAATTCCAGAACCCGTTTGCTTCACTTGCGATCCCAAGAAATAAGTTAGTTCACCAATCATACTCATTTCAAACATCTTCTTCATTTTATCTACAAAAGACACAGCAAGAGACTCATTAGTAGCACCAAAAATAATATCATCAACATAAATTTGAGCTACTACAAAATAATTCTTATTCTTTTGTATGAAGAGAGTAGAATCTGCAAATCCTTTTTTGAATCCATGCTCAGTGAGATAGGCAGTCAACCTATCATACCATTTCCTAGGAGCTTGTTTCAACCCGTAAAGTGCTCTCTTCAACTTGTAGACATCATCCGGTTTGTGAGGATAAACAAAACCCTTTGGTTGTTCAACATACACCTCTTCTTGCAACATCCCATTAAAAAATGCACTCTTAACATCCATTTGATACAACTTGAAATTCAAATGACTAGCTATGGCCAATAGTATCCTAATGGATTCCAATCTTGCTATAGGTGCAAAAGTCTCATCAAAATCAATCCATTTCTCTTATGTGTATCCTTGAGCAACAAGTCTTGATTTGTTTCTAACAACTATACCATGTTCATCTGACTTGTTCTTAAAAATCCACTTGGTTCCTATCACATTCACTCACTTTGGTCTAGGAACTAACTCCCACACATCATTTCGAATGAATTGATGAAGTTCTTCATGCATAGAATTGGGATAGATAGCATGAGTGAGTAATTACATTCAATGCTTTAGACCTCAACCTCATGTTATCATTCAAACTACCCAATATGTTTGTAATAGGGTGATTTAGTTTTACTCTAGAAGATGGACCTTTGACCAAAGATGTGGAGGTACCTTTTTGGTCAGATGTAGAACTAGGCTCATTTTGTTCTTGTTGGATTTCACGAACAAGTGTAGATGGTTCTAAAACTGATGGTTCTACAACAACATCATTTATCAATTGTAGTTCTTCATCACTATGCTTCCCAACATAAACCTCATGAAGAGAATCATCAACCTCAATAATCTTTTCTTGAACTAGAGGAGTGTCTTGTTAATGAGATTCTGAAGATATTTCATCATTGATCACCACATTTGAAGATTTGATGATTGTCTTAGTTCTCAGATTGTACACTCTATATGCTCTACCGGTGGAAGAATATCCCAGAAAATATCCCTTGTCACTCTTTCCATCAAACTTTTCTAAATTCTCCCTATCACGCAAAACATAGCAGTCACTACCAAATATAATGAAATATTTGACAACAGGCTTCTTTCCTCTCCAGAGTTCATAAGGAGTTTTCTTGGAATCAAGTCTGAAATACACTCTATTGAGTGTATGGCATGCAGTGTTAACTGCTTCTCCCTAAAGAAACTTGGGCATCTTCTTGTTATTTAGCATCACACGAGCCATCTCTTGATTACCCTATTCTTCCATTCCACTATTCCATTTTGTTGTGGTGTCTTGGGTGAAGAGAACTCTTTATGAGTGCCTTGATCATTGCAGAAGGTAGCCAGTTTAGTGTTCTCAAATTCTCTCCCATGATCACTTCTAATTCTGGCTATCACAATACCCTTTTTAACTTGCAATTTCTTGCACAAGTGTATCATCTTTTCAAGAGCCTCGGCCTTATCTCTCAAAAGCACAACCCAAGCATATCTAGTGAAATCATCCACAACAACTAAAATATACTTCTTTCCACCTAAACTCTGAACTCTAACAGGACCCATGAGATCAATATGTAACAACTCCAAAGGTCTTGAGGTTTGAATTTCACTTACAGATGGATGCTTGGACTTCACTTGTTTACCCATCTGACATGGTCCACATATGCACTTCTCAATCTTTTCAAATTTTGGCAAACCGATAACTGCTACACACTTGGAGATCTTCTCTAATTGCTTGTGACTTGTATGCCCCAACCGTTAATGCCATAAATCTACTTGATTGATCTTTGCACTAAAACACTTGTAGCTTATACTTTGTGTTATACCATAACAATTATCAGCTGTCCTAACACCAATACACATACAGTTACCTCCTCCATCAAGCATCTCACATTCATACTTGGTAAAGAGAATATTTAATCCGTTGTCACAAATCTGATTGATGCTGAGTAAGTTGGCCTTCATCCCATTAACGTACCAGACATCTTCAAATACCATCAACCCTGGAATGTCCACAGTTCCAATGCCTTTGATCATAGATTTGTTTCATCTCCAAAAGTGACTATCCCAATCTTTCCTTCAAAGAGGGTCTTGAATAGAGATTTATTTCCTGTCATATTCCTGTAACAACCACTATCCAAATACCAAAGACAAGAATCATGTGCCTTTAAGGTGGTTAAAGCAATATAACACACATAATTATCATCACATACAATTATACCCAGATACTCAAGGAAAGACTTAACACATGCAACAAGCCATATAAACCAAAAGTAGACAAGTTGGATTTTTATTAAAAAGAACTTTATAGAATCCATGACAGCAGGGGTCAAGGATCAATTCTTAGATCAAAGGATCTAAACACTAGAGCTAACTCGCTTTGATACCACCTGGAAAGTTTTAGACCCCTTAACACAATATGTTTAACCTAATATTAAGCCAAGTTGATTAACAAGTTTGTTAATTTAAAACTAAGTTAAACAAATATAATGTATAAAGTAAAGAACATAAAGATCGAATGACCCAGGAAAACCAAACTGGTAACAACCTGAGGAGGATTTAGCCTAGCTATCCTCAAGGTAAAACAGATCCACTATGAAAGAATTGAAGTTTGTACAATAGAACTTAGACCACTCACATCCTATTGCTACCTCGAGTAGAACACTTACTACCATGACCACGTGACAGCTCCGAGTCCACGGACTACTTCTTTCTTTGATCCATTACAACCACAAATTCTCCTACTTGTGACTTTGAGACTCCACTCAAAGATTTTAGATCTTCATTAAGTTCTTTATGTAGCAACTGAAATGATCATCAAGCTCTTGATATCAATCTTGATCTTGATAACCTTAAGTGTGTATGAAGGCAGACACCTCTAGATCTCACAAGAAATTCAACACACAGCACATCAAAAAGCCCCTAAAACGTAGCTAGGATTTTTCTTTTTATATGTGAAATAAAAAATAAAACCTTACATGTCAAATGGGCGTGGGCTGAATTGGAAATTCTGTAGAAAATTAATTTTGCACGATCTTCAATCGATCGAGCCTTGCAGAATTTGTCCATTAGTTTATGCAATCACTCGATTTCAACTTTACAATAAAACATACTTTGAGCAAGTCTAAACCTAGACTCTATGTTTTGATCATGGTTTGCCAACACATTACGCATTGAAGTTCAAATACATTAGTCCCTAAGGTCTTAGAACCTAACAGGGAGCAGTTAGGAATCAAGAATCACTACTCCTCGCCCACCCACCCACAGGCTAATGGACAGGCTGAAGTTGCAACCGATCCTTCTTGAAGAGCATCAGGACTCGTCTTGAGGGGGCAAAAGGGATATGGCCAAATGAGTCACCGAGCATCCTTTGGGCATATAGGACAATAGTAAGGATGCCTACTAGAGAAACGCCTTTTAAGTTAGCATATGGAAGTGATATAGTGATACCCATAGAGGTTGGTCTGACTAGCTACAAGGTGGCCCACTACAAGGATGAGGAGAATGAGAAACAGCTCTGTCTAAGCCTCGATCTTATTGACAAGGTAAGGATAGACGTAGAATAGAGGGTGGCATGTTACAAGAACCTAATGACTAAGCATCATGACGCATTGGTGAAACTAAGGCAGTTCAACATTGGGGACCTTGTCCTAAAAGGATTTCCCTGGCTACTAAAGACCCCGCTCATGGAAAATTGGGACCTAATTGGGAAGGACCATACAAAGTTACCAATTTCAAAAGACAAGGTTCGTACTATCTGAAAGCCTTGGATGGATGGAGGCTAGAGCACTTGTGGAATGTGAAGCACTTGAGGAAGTACTATGAGTAAGGAGGACTTATCAAGAAGGTTAACATGGATGGGACTAAAGATTACTAGTGACCACTAGTAGTTTATCTATGTTATCTTTCAATACTTATGTTTTCTAGCAGTATTTTATGTTTCTTAGCATTTGAATTCCCTAAAAAGCACTAGGTATTAGCATGTGCTATGTTTATGGACGATGTCATGAACAAAGTCCTTTTGTATATATAAAGCAATTTGAATTCCCTAAAAAAGAACTAGATACCATCATGAATGATGTCTTATGGACGATGTTATGCACAAAGTTCTCTATTGTCTATAAACGATGTCATGTACAAAGTTCTCTATTGTATATAAAGCAGTTTGAATTTTCTAACTTAAGTGTTGATGATTCTATGAAACTAACGTCCATAGAAAATTAAAGATGTCTAAAATCTTTGGACGCAGAGATGTATCATCATAAGCCATCCTTAGACGAGGAAAAGGAAAATTGTCATAAAGTACAAAGGGAAGGAACAAACACCTCCTAATACACTCGGCCAAAAACAAAGGACGAAGAAAAGCATGCATGCAATATACCGAATTCATATGGGCAACATGTCCAAACCATTGAGTAATCCAAACTATGGACGAAAAGAAAAACAACCAAGCAAAAATTCCAAAAATAAGTCTAAGGAAAATATCCAACTATTCCAAAATCAAGTCCTAACTATGGACAAAGGATGCTTGGAATTAAAATTGTCAACAATAACAAGAATGAATGTTCAAACATGGATAGGAAAGTTTTCTTAAATAAAAATAAGGGTAGACAAGCATTGTCCAAAAACCCTTTAATGTACTAGGCCTAAAAAAGGCAATTGTATAAGTGCCCATCGTTAAACATGGACAAGTTAATGTACTTACAAAATGGTCCAAAACAATGGACCTCTAAAAAAAAGAGAGAGAAAAGAAACAAATAAAGAAGGTAATTTCATTTTAGGGATAAACCATTGGGGACAATGCCCCCAGACTTTGAGCCGCCCTTCACGACTGAGTAGAAGTATCGTCCTTAATGTTTATGCCTTCAGAGCTCATCTAGAGTAGAGAACTTTCAGCAGCAACACGAAGCTTGATTGGACTAAAATCCATCCCAGTAAAGGATTCAATGGTGTCCATGAGAAAGTCCTCAAAACTAGCAATATAATTCTTGTCCAAGAGGTCAGTGAACTTGCTAGATGCCTTAAACTCTCTGATGGCTACTTCCGTAGCCTCACCTAGAAGAGAACATAGCTCATCGCTTCTCTTTTGAAGGTGGTCAAGACAAGTATCCTTCTTGATGGCATCTACCTTTAGCTCTTTAATGAGGTTCTTTAGAACCTTCACCTCGTCCTCCAGCTTGGCCCTCTCCCCAGCTCGACGGCTAGATTCCTTCTCCATGTCACGAACCTTCGCCTTAAGCCTAATCCTCTCCTTGTCCAACTCATAAGCTTGCTTAGACACCGCCATAAACTTAGTCATAGCCTATATAAAGAGATATGGACGTGAGATAAATGATTGAGAACAAATTCAATTTATGAATGGTTTAGGACGAGACAAAGTACCTTGAAGAGGTCGTGAACTGTAGATTGTTCAAACTCCTTCGAGGACATGTCATAACATACGACAACGTCCTTGTTCGTCACGACAGGGTGGCATTAGAAGGAGACAGGTTCACATTAGAGGTTTTTGCTGTGGACAGCTATTTGGTGATGGTAAGGGGGATGAAAGGGCCAATCTTGACGACCACTAGTTTGGATGAGCCATGTCTTGGCTTTTTACTGCCTTTACGGCTAGGAAGACTCCTAAAATCCAGGGTTTTTGACAGTGCCTTCTTTTTCTCTGAAGTAGCTGGACGAGGCTAGGAATGGATGTCCTCCCCCTTTTGGACGGATTCTTCATTTGCCAAAACTTTACCCTTGTTTTCTTTCATGGGAGCCATTCCTATACATTAAAAAAAATGTGTTAGAGTCTAGATGAGTTAGCTGGTCAAAACACAATAAAATAAATACTTATGTCTACAGGTGGTAAGCTCGTGGGCAAGTGCTTCCTCTGTAGGCTCAAGTCCAAGTCCCCAAGTCACTAGACAATGAAGTGTTACTAAGAAATGAAAAGTTCTTTTTGCAAAAAAGCGTGCTTGATGGACGCGGTCTAGGTAAAGTATGCTCAGGGAAGGTCATCTTACAGTTATAAAAAAATGGAGTTAGATAAATATAACAAAGGGAGTAAGATGAGTAATGAAAAGTAACATACCCTCTGGACGAAGATAACCCATCTGTCCAGTGTAGAGAGGAAGTGGGTCCTTGCCTACCTCAATAGGGTTCCCAGCCCAAAACCCCAAGACGAAGAAAAACTCCATCTTCCATCTCCTATCAGATGAAGGATGGGACTTGACCAACCTACAACTAGAACCCCTGGCAGAGAATTGGTAGAAACCTAGGGATTGGCTTATCTCCGAGGGTTTATAGCAGTATAGGAACTCGTTCACAGTAAGAGGATGGTTCCAATCAAAAACTTCCCTCCATAATACCTGCATGGATATGATGAGCCTCCATGCATTGGGCTTGAGTTGGTTTATACCTATATCTAGCCAATGGAGGATCTCCCTAGAAAAAGGCATTAAGAGGTAACCCAAGAGCCCCTAGTATGTAGGCCTTATATATTCCAACTCCAAAGTGGGGAGTACAACACCACTCATCACGAATAGCTAGATGAGGGTTAAGATCATTTGGGATTTCGTACCAACCCCTAAGAGAGTTTAGCTTCTTCTCGTCCGTCCTAGAGGGAATGCATACGGCACAACAATACAAAGTCTCCTCCTCTTCACTTGAGGAGGTGGACGAGAGGGCACAGGTGGACGAAATAGCAGACGACCCAAAAGCAACCCTCATCCTCATTTCCTCTTGAAGGACTTCTAAGGGGATCCCAGGGACTCTAGATGAGTATTGCGCGTCTGTGGTATTCCCCCCACTACTACTACTGCAATTACTACCACTATCACTACTACTATCACTCGTATTACTCTCATCATGAGACTCATCTATTTCTCTCTCGTCCCTATCGCTAGATGAAAACATTACAATCTCAACCTGTGACAAGAATGCTAAAGAAGAAAACCTATAGATGAGAGAAGGAGGATACTTGATTTTAGATGAAGAGGACTAAGGATAAGAAGAAACTTCTAGACGAGGTGCAGAGGACGACTGATGTCAAAATTGAAAATATGAGAAAGTGAGAGGGCAAGAAAGGTATTGGACTATTTATAAGCAATAGACCTAGACATTGAAGTGACGCGAGCCAACCAGAACACACCATGTGGTAGCTTTTCTTGAAGAGTAAAACGACACAACCAGTGAACCTCTAAGATTAAGCCACATGTCAACATCTAAGCATCTTATTTTGAACCACCTTAACATGCCACTTGGACAATCTTATAGCCAATGAAGAATCACCACATGTAAAAGCGATAGTGGCATGGACGAACACAAGGACAAGGGGGTAATTGATAGGATCCAAGTCAAGTTTATTTTGTCCATGGTGGTCGTCCATGACCAGAACACGTCCATGAGGTTTTACAAGAAGAGAAGCCCAATAGAAGCATCCCCAGATGATGATGGTCCATCCATAAGATATAATAGCCTTCAAAGTTATGATGGTCGTCCATGACTCATAGGGTTATGGACCACCAAGAGTATTCGTCTAGGGCTCACAAGGGAATTGACGACCAAAGAACACTTGGTACATTTTAGGGAGACACTATAAGCTCTACACATACAATCCACAACCTGTCATTTTAGAATGTGGAAAGAATTTCTCAAAACCAACTCTGTAAAGTTTTAGATCCCTGTAAACTAGATTTTTTAACCTAATTAATTAACCAAGTGAATACTTAGATTTATTATTCAGATCTAGGTTAAAACAAAATAGTCATATCATGCAAAGCAGTGGAAAAAGTAAATAACACAATGATATGATAACCCAGAAAAACGTAACCAGTAAAACATCTAGGGAGTATTTAACATAGCTATCCTATATCAGGATGTGTGCCCTTAAATCCTATTGTATGATGCTATATATGACATTATGAATGACTTAATGTTGTGATTAATAAAGTTATTTTATTATTATCTAAAATAATGATAACATAAATATTGGGACATTATCATATAGTCCATGAGATGTAAAGTATGTGATTTATGTGATTTAGCCACAGAAGATATAAATCACAAGTTCTTTGTAAACTCAGAATTTTAGTTCGTAGTCGGTGATGAAATTGGGCATTTCATTTGTGAAGACTATAACATATCAACTAAGATGATTTGTCTTGATCATGGAAATGGAATTTCTGATTGGTATGCTGATATGTTTCAAGAGTTAAAACATATTGAACTGGACCCCTGTGAGGTTTATTATTCTCCTAATGACTGTCAAATGAATAATAAACTCACAACTTCTATTTACATGAACTCTTAATCCTAAGAGGATAATGGACCTGATCATAAGGTGTAGGTTGCTTTGATATATTAAGAGTGGGATCTAAAGTCACGATCAAAACCTCAGTATGTTGGGCAGCCACATTTAGTGTTGATGAAACATATATTCTCGAGATGGAATTCATAGTCTCTTAACGGAGATATAAAATATTCTCTTGAGATAAGTTTAATGGGTTTGGTTATTCAGAGTGTTAGACCTAACTACTTTAGTAAGGAGTTACTAAAGTATGTATTTATGGAATTGGATTTCATAAATATATGATGAATAACTTAAACGATTAAATCGAGTACTCAAGGAATTAAGATGTAGTAATTTACAAAGTAACAGTCTACATTCATGATTTTGTATTACTACAAATATTTTATGAAGGGGTTGCATGCATGATAAAGTCTTGGGATATAATTTATAAATAAGGCCTATAGTGCAACTATATTTATATAGTGGTATTAAATATAGTTAATGGTAACTTTGGACTTGTCAAGAGTTGACAGAAAAGCCTAAGACCCATTGGAGCTAGTGTCTTATTGATCCCTTTTGGTCTCACTCCAAGCCACACACTTAAGCCCAATTGGAAAGGCCCAAAAGGCCAACCCAATTAGATAATCAGTTAGATATTAAGGGAGAAACATACAGAATTTATGTGTGTGTAAGAGACACTATTGTGAAATAGTGTGTATGTAAGTGTGAGACACTTTGTCATTCTCCCTTAGAAACTGATTGAGAGACCACACTTCTTAGGCACAAAGTGGAATTGGAGTGAAGATTAAAAGTATTCCCAAGTGCTTCCGATCTTTGTTTTGAGATACAAACCATGATTATTCCAACAATTGGTATCAAAGCGGTCTTCAATTTCGAATTGTATAACATGTTTTGTGAGTTTTGGAATCAAAATGATAGTTTCATGATGTTAGAAGATTATACATTTTATTTTCTACGTGGTTGGCTGAAACTATGGTTTGATAAAAACTGATATTGATGTTATGATGTTGTTTAAATTTGAATTTAAGTTTGTTAATTTGATCTTTAAGGCTTTAACATCAATGGAATTAAGTTTAGATATCAATCTTTGTCTATCATGCTCATATGATGGTTGTTTGTTCATGAAAAACCGTTGAAAATGCTTCAAGAAAAATTCTAGAAAATTCTGTTTTCACGTGTTTCGATTGATTGAAAATTACTTTCGATCGATCGAGTGGAACAGGGGTCAATCTGCTTAGTTTGATTGATAATCGATTGCTAGTCGATCGATCGGATTTTATTTTTCGATCAATCGAGTTTCGATTGAGTATCAATCGAACCTGGCAGATTGTCAGGTTCGAATTTTTTAACCGATTAAGGGGCACATTTGATTGATCGAAAGAAGGAAATTTTGAATTTTTCTAAGTGTTTTCAAATGGATATAGTGCAAGGCTGTGTGTAATTAGATTACATATGATTTCCAAATAAAAACCTTTATTTTAAAACATCTAGTGGGAGAGAGATACAAGGGTTGGATCTCACGGCCTCCATTATCGATTCATAGTATTGTGAGGTAAGCACCTCGTCTTGGCGTATATGCCTCGCGATCCCAAAGGAGGGTGTTTACTTCATAGTACTACAAGATTGAACTTACCCGTTTAAAGTAGTGTGGACAAGCACCTCGTCTTGGCGTATATGTCTCGCAATCCCAAAGGAGGGTGTTTTGTTCCATGGAACTACAAGTTTAAGCACTATAAAGGGAGATGAAATGTGGCTACACATGATTCTAGATAATGGTGTACACTAGACTAAGTGTAATGTTAACCTCCTAAAGGAGCTATGTCATTATTGCTTAAAGGCCAAAGGTAATACGGTGTATTATTAGTGTATGATAAGAGTTATCATAATAACATTAATAATGAGAATATTTCTCAATCAATCATAGTGTTTATAATAAACTTGCTACCAAGGAATTATAGACATGAGATTGGGTCGTCGTTGCATATATTATATTATGGTTTTATTAAGGTTCCATACTACATGCTTATATGCTAAATTGATAATGTCCAGTTTACTTATTATATTCATATTTATTGTTTTCAAATTTTATCATGGCATCTTTTAGTCCACTTGTTGCTATTCTTAATCAAAACAAACTGATTGGATCCAACTATGGTGATTGGAAAATAAATTTGGACATTGTTCTTACAACTGAAGAGCACAAGTTTGTGCTTACTCAACCATGTCCTAGTTTTCCATCATTAGATGCTCCTATTAAGGAAAAACAGTGATATGATCGTTGGTAGAAATCTAATGAGATGGCCAAGTGTTATATCCTAGCATCTATCTCAAATGTTCTACAACATCAAATGCAGGATGTAGAACTAGCTTTGGACATTATACTAAGTCTAAATGAGATGTTTGGTGAGCAAGGTCGTTCTGCAAGGCAAGAAACTATGAGGCAAATTTATAATACCAAAATGGCTGAAGGCACTTCAGTTAGAAAGCACTGTCTTAGAATGATCTCTAATCTGAATATATTGGAAGTTTTAGGTGCCGATATTGGTGGAGAATCCTAAGTGGATATGATACTCCAGTCACTACCGGAATCATTCAAAGAATTCAGACTGAATTATAATATGAACAAAAAGGTTTATTTTTTGTCTGAATTGATGAATGAATTGGTAGTGGTGGAAGGCATCCTTGGTACTTCTAGTGTTGAAGCCAATGCTGGTGAAGCTTCTACTTCTCAACCTAAGTCGAAAGCCAAGGGTAAGAAGAAGAAGAAGAAGAAGGACTTCACCAAGTAGGATGGTAAAAAAATTGCCCTGGGAGTTGCCAACAAAGGAAAGAAGCCTAAAGGAAAGTGTTTCTATTGTGGTGAGAAGGGTCATTGGAAGAGGAATTGTCCAATATCTAAGTCTGCCAAGAATAAGGGTATGAAAAATGCATTCCTTCTTGAAATATGTTTTGTACAGAATCCCACGGATTCTTGGTGTATGGATTCAGGTTGTACTAATCATATCTGCAATTCATTGCAGGGGTTCTGAGAGACCAAAAAGTTGAATGAAGGAGAGCTATTTCTTACTTTGGTTGATGGGAGCAAGATTCCAGTTGTAGCTGTTGGAGTGTTTAATTTATGTTTTAGTTCTAGAGTTTTAATATTGGAAGACTGTCTGTATGTACCTAATGTTCGTAGGAATTTAATTTCTGCAACTTATTTAGGTAAGCATGGATATTGTGTTATCTTGAAAGACAATGTTGTAATAAAGAAAGATAAAATGTTTATCTGTTCTGGCAATATTGTGGATGGTCTTTATATTTTAACTCCTGATAAGCATGAATTATACGATTCTAAATTAGATAATAACTCTCATGTAAAATCATTAAAGAGAAAATTTCCTTCTAATGATGCATATCTTTGGCACTTGCGTTTGGGTTATATTAATTCAAATAGGATTCAAAGACTAATCAAAGATGGACTTTTACAGCCCATGAACTTTGATAGATTTCCAGTTTGTGAATCTTGTTTGGAGGGTAAAATGACCAAACGACCTTTTAATGCAAAAGGTAGAAGAGCCCAAGGGTTGTTTGAATTAGTTGATACAGATTTATATGGTCCTATGTTAACCCAAGTAAAAGGAGGTTATGAGTACTTCATCACTTTTATGGATGATTACTTAAGATATGGTTATGTGTATCTAATGAGACGGAAGTCCGAAGCCTTTGAAAAGTTCAAAGAGTTTAGGGCTGAAGTTAAGAATCAATTAGGTAAACACATAAAGGCCATTCGATTTGATCGAGGTGGTGAATACCTTCTTGGGGATTTCAAGGATTTCCTAATTCAAAATGGGATTTTATCCCAATTAACTACACCTGGAACTCCTTAACAAAATGGTGTATCAGAGAGAAGGAATAGGACTCTTTTGGAGATGGTTAGGTCCATGATGAGTTATTCAACTTTACCAGTTTCTTTTTAGGCATATGTACTAAAAACTACAATGCATATTTTGAATTTGGTTCCATCAAAATTTGTTGTCAACACACCCAAGGAATTGTGGAGTGGGCGCAAGCCTAGTATGAAATATCTCCACATTTGGGGATGTACAACACATGTGTTGAAAGGGAGCTCTGATAAGTTGGAAGCAAAAACAGAAGTATGCATGTTTTTAGGTTATTCAATGGAAACTAAGGGTTATTTATTCTATAATCACAAGGATAACAAAGTGTTTGTTAGTACTCATGCCAAATTTTTGGAAAATGATTATGTGAATAATTTCAATCCTAGGAGTAAAGTTGTTTTGGCTGAAATAGATGAACCTGTAGTTAAACAACCAATGGATGAAACTAGGGATGATGTGGCTGTATTAGATACACCACAAGATACTATTCATGAGATGTCTAGTACACAGGTGCCTCGTCGTAGAGGGAGAATTGTTCGACCTCCTATAAGATTTATAGGTTTAGGAGAAACTTATGTAGCAATCTCAGAAGAGGCTGAATTAGATCCCTACATTTATGAAGAGGCAATGAATGATATAGATGCACATCATTTGGTCCAAACTATGAAATCTGAATTAGATTCTATGTATACCAATCAAGTTTGGGATCTTGTAAAGGCGCCTAATGGCATTAAACATGTTGGTTGCAAATGGGTTTACAATAGGAAGAGAGGGATAGATGGAAAGGTTGAAACCTTTAAAGCAAGACTAGTGGCGAAAGGGTATACACAAAAAGAAGGTATTGATTATGATGAAACCTTTTCACCAGTAGCCATGCTTAATTCTATCAAAATTCTCTTATCCATTGCTGCTTATTACGATTATGAGATTTGGCAAATGGTTATCAAGACTGCATTTCTTAATGGCAATCTTGAGAAAGAAATCTATATGTTGCAACCGGAAGGTTTCATAGCAAAGAACTAAGAGCATATGGTATGCAAGTTGAAAAGGTCCATTTATGGACTTAAGCAAGCATCTAGGTTATGGAACATAAGATTTGATCAAGCAATCAAGTCATTTGGTTTTGAACAAAATCTTGATAAACCATGTGTGTACGAAAGACATCGAGACAAAGTAGTAATGTTCCTAGTGCTTTGTGTTGATGATATTCTACTCATTGGAAATGATGTAGGGGTAATGTCATTAGTAAAGGTTTAGTTGTCAAGCCAATTTGATATGAAGGACTTGGGTGAAGCTAACTATATTCTAGGGATCAAGCTTTGGCGAGATCGTAAGAATAAGATGTTAGGTTTATCAAAAGCTAGATATATAGATAAGGTTCTAGAACGGTTTAGCATGCAAAACTCCAAGAAAGGATTACTTCATTTCAAGCATGGAGTTCCTCTGTCTGATGACCAAAGGCCTAAGACTCTTGAGAAAGAAAACATGATGAGAAAAGTTCCCTATGCTTTTACAGTGGGAAGTCTCATGTATGCCATGCTTTGTACTAGGCCAGATATTTGTTATTCAATTGGCATGGTCAGCCGATATCAATCAAATTCAGGACTTAAACATTGGCAAGCTGTAAAGCATATTCTCAAGTATCTAAGGAAAACGAGAAATTATATGCTTGTTTACCACAGTGAGGATTTGATTCCCATTGGTTATGCAAATTCAGATTTTCAGTCAAATCTTAATTTCAGAAAATCCACTTCAGGTTGTGTTTTCACCTTGGGAGGTGGAGCCATAAGTTGGAGGAGTGTTAAGCAATCTTGTATTGCCAACTCCACCATGGAACCTGAATATGTTGCTGCTTGTGAAGCGGCAAAAGAAGCTGTTTAACTCAAGAAATTCCTTTCTGATCTTGGTGTTGTGAGAATTGATTAAGTTCCCATCACATTGTTTTGCGACAATAGTGGAGCAGTTGCACAATCCAAGGATCCAAGGAATCACAAGAAAGGAAAGCACATAGAGAGAAAGTACCACATCATTTGAGACATTGCTACTCGTGGATATGCCGTAGTAGCAAATATTGATAGTGCAAAGAATCTAGTAGATCCTTTTACTAAAGTCTTGCTCCAAACGACTTTCGAGTCACATTTGGAGAAGATGGAAGTTAGATTAGTGCACAATAGTCTTTAGGGCAAGTGGGAGATTGTTAGGATGTGTGCCCTTAAATCCTATTGTATGATGCTATGTATGACATTATGAATGACTTAATGTTTTGATTAATAAAGTTGTTTTATTATTATCTAAAATAATGGTAATATGAATATTGGGACATTATCATATAGTCCATAACATGCATAGTATGTGATTTATGTGATTTAGTCACTGAAGATATAAATCACAAGTTTTTTGTAAACTTAGAATTTTAGTTCGTAGTCGGTGATGAAATTGGGCATTTCATCTGTGAAGACTATAACATATCAACTAAGATGATTTGTGTTGATCATGGAAAAGGAGATTTCTGGTTGGTATGTTGATATGTTTTAAGAGTTAAAACATATTGACCTGGACTACTGTGAGGTTTATTATTCTCCTAACGACTGTCAAATGAATAATAAACTCACGACTTCTATTTACATGAACTCTTAATCCTGAGAGGATAATGGACCTAATCATAAGGTGTAGGTTGCTTTGATATATCAAGAGTGAGATCTAAAGTCAAGATCAAAACTTCAGTATGTTGGGCAGCCACATTTAGTGTTGATGGAACATATATTCTCGAGATGAAATTCATAGTCTTTTAACGGAGATATAAAATATTCCCTTGAGATAAGTTTAATGGGTTTGGTTATTCAGAGTGTTAGGTCTAACCACTTTAGTAAGGAGTTACTAAAGTATATATTTATGGAATTGGATTTCATAAATATATGATGAATAACGTAAATGATTAAATCGGGTACTCAAGGAATTAAGATGTAATAATTTACAAAGTGGCAGTCTACATTCATGACTTTGTACTACTACGAATATTTTATGAAGGAGTTGCATGCATAATAAAGTCTTGGGATATAATTCATAAATAAGGCCTAGAGTGCAACTATATTTATATAGTGGTATTAAATATAGTTAATGGTAACTTTGGACTTGTCAAGAGTTAACAGAAAAGCCCAAGGCCCATTAGAGCTAGTGTCTTATTGGTCCCACTCCAAGCCGCACACTTAAGCCCAATTGGAAAGGCCTAAAAGGCAGCCCAATTAGATAATCAGTTAGATATTAAGGGAGAAATACACAGAATTTATATGTGTGTAAGAGACATTATTGTGAAATAGTGTGTATGTGAGTGTGAGACACTTTATCATTCTTCCTTAGAAATTGATTGAGAGACCACATTTCTTGGGCGTAAAGTGGAATTGGAGTGAAGATTAAAAGTATTCCCAAGTGCTTCCGATCTTTGTTTTGGAATTCACCACACCAAGGTATGCTCTCTTGTTCTTGAATTCTAAAGTTTACATCGTGCATGTTATCAATTGTGAATGAAGTAGATCCGTTTATTTTTCGCTGCGTATGTTTTGTATAAGATACAAACCATGATTATTCCAACATCCTCAAGGTAAAAAGTAAATCCACTATAGAGAATCAAAGTTTACAATAAGACTTAGACCACTAACATCCTATTACTACCATATGTAGAACTTACTGACATGACCACGTGCAAGCTCCGAATCCACGAACTCCTTCTCTATTAGGCCTTTACAACACAAGCACCCACACTTGTGACTTTAAGACTCTACTCAAAGGTTTTGGATCTCCTTAGACATTGATGTTGTATGTAGCAACATCTACAACACCAGATCTTGAGATTCTTCAAGGAATAACACCGATAGAAGACTTTAGAGAGTTTTTGGGTACAAAACCATAGATCTACAAAAAGGAACAAGATGGACTCCAATCTCTCTAAAAAAAAATTCTCAAAACCCTCTCTAGGGCTAGCTTATGATTTCCTTTAAATACTGGAAAAAATGAATCGCGATTTGGGTTTCAAACGGATAAGTTATGGCCTTTTTACGTTTGCTGATTTTTGCTGATATGCAACTTTTGATCGATCGAATCTAATTTTCGATCGATCAAGCCTTGCTGAAATTGAATAGTAATTTCCTGCAATTACTCAATTCCAAACTTAATTTAAACCACACTTTAAGCAAGTCTAAACCTAAACTAAATATTTTGATCATGGTTTGCCAACATATATAAATTGAAGTTCTAATATATTAGTTCCTAAAGTCTTACAATCTAAGACTCCTAACCTGGAAGTTGCAAGAAGAGGTAGAAAATCTTGATCAGAATGTACCTGTCTTTCCTGAAACACTCAAAAGCACACATCAATGCATGTGTGGAAAGAAAGACATAAAAATAGTAAAACAACAAATATGCAAACTAACTCTCCCTCTAAGTTAGATACATCAAAAATTTTTATTTTCTCCCCCTTTCAAAAACAATTTCATCTCCCCCTAAACAAAACATTTTTTAAAAACTTTTTTACAAAAATTTTATCTATTTCTCCCCCTTTTTGTCACGTATTGACAAAGACAACTCAAACAAAAAGTAAACAGAAAAGCAACAAAGAGTATACAAAAGTCAAGAGCAAATAGAGAATCATGGAAAAAAATGAATCCAGCTCTATAGAGAATAGATGTAACTCCCAATATGAAGAGCAACAACTCCCCCTATGAACAAAAAAGGTTAAAAGCAAGCTTCTCCCCCTATAAAAATAGGAAAAACAAAACAAGTTTTGGGAAAAACAGTTTTGGGAAAAACAGTTTTGAGGAAAATATAAGAGGTGGGGAAAAGTAAAAACACAAACCAAACTAAAAAAAAATTGAGGTTACACATGAAAACAGATATTCTCTCTTTCAATAAATGCAAACTTGACACTATGTGACCCTTAAACAGGTAGTGTTTGAACTCAAATCAAGTAGAGAAAAAATTTGCACATTATTATCCATTATATCTCTTTAGAAAAATATTTTCTGCAGTTCATACATAAAAATAGCATATACTAAAAAAATATATAACTCAAAAATTAATCAATCAATTTTTAAATCAAGTTGAGTATCCAATTTAGCAAAGTGTATGCATGTTGTGTGAAAACAATGAGAGATATGACTGCAAAATTGCAAGATGGATACAGAAACAATGCAATGCATGTGAATCCTATCATAAACGATGCATGAAAAAAATTTGGTCAAAAACTTAAAAACTGAAAATTTTTCAATTTCGATTGATCGAATACCAATCGAGTCAGGCCAAAAGTCATGATTAAAAATCAAGGGATTTTCGATCGGTCGAAAAACACATTCGACTGATCGAAATTTTGAAAAATTGAATTTTTTTGAAAAACAATAGAAGATTATGCAGAAACTACTCAAATTGAGGAATTTCATGAATAAAATGCGTGAGAATGAGTTTAAATGTTTTTCAAAAACATGAGTTTTCAACCCAAAACTTCAGACTCTTAACCATATTTTGCATCAAACACCATAGAAAACATAATCTTGGATGACCATACTAGATTCACACACAATTTCATGTACAAAACTTAGCAAAGAATAATTTGTGAAGTGGGTGCAACTAGTAATAGCATGAGATACATGTGAGGTGATATGTAGATAGTAATCAATCACAATTTCTACATTATTTATCACATAAGTTTGAAAGAGACTATCACCTAAAGAGTTGCATCATATAACTCTCACATCTCCTAGAAAAAAAGCTTGCAATCATGTAAGTTTCTTTTTATTTTGCCTCACATGTACACACCATTTTTATTTCATTGTGAAATTGTTATTTAAGCCAAATAATGTACACACCAATTTTATTATTAATCCGAGGCTACACTTTATGTTCTTTTTGTGCATGTGCTACACTTTCTCGAGCACAAAATCTTATGATATGCACTAAGGTGTTCATGATTGGCTAGTAAACAGTGGTGAGATGGTTATTTATACCTTTCTCTTAGGATTTTTTAGTCTTTACAATCAAAAGCATTTGACTTCAAAATCAAGATCATGTGATCAAAAACTATAAACAATTTCCACACAACATGCACTACATAGCTAAAACTAGCAAAGTGTAGCAAAATAAACTCATCTAAGCTAAACAAGGTACACAAGCATGTTATGTAAAGATAATAGGCCAACCTTAATTACAAATTCATGATGTGTAATACAAAAGAAATAAAAATCTTTTTAGTTTCAAAAAAAAATTTATGACTAAAAATAAAAGCACACATTATGCTAAATGGTCAATGCAAAAGCAATGTATGATAGTGCTAAACTAAGCTATAGAGGGTACAAAAACAAGAAATACCAATTTCTTAATTAACCCATGAGTACATGTACAAACTAGTACATACTCACAAAAAATCAGAATTAGCTTAGCACTTATGCAACACATACTAATCAAGTTTCTCCACAATGTCAAGCTTGTTCTAAATCAAGAGAGAGATATTACAACTCATGTAATCCTTAAAACAAATAAAACAAGACACAAAATAAAATATTTTTGTCTTTTTGAAATTTTTTTAATGTTTTTGGATTTTTGAATAAACCTAAAACTAAAAGTTAACATGTCCACAAATAGTTGAAAGAATTAAATCAAGGACAAGTCAACACACACTCACCTGAGAGAATCTTTTCTCACCCATATAGCACGAGTCTTCGGCTTTGTAGGTAAAAATCAGTGAGAAGCAGAGTGTATTTGAGGGATTACACTAATCTTCTGAGAAAGACTGAAATCCTGCAAATTCCTTTTACAAGCCTCAAAAAGATCAACTAAAACAATAGTGTCATTTTTATTCAAAACATCACAATAAAAAATAGTAAGACACTTAAAAATATCCCCAATAACAGGGATCAAGGAGGAACTCCAGGTATAATAACCTAAATCAAGAGCTAACCCGCTCTGATATCACTTGTAAAGTTTTAGATCCTTGTAAACTAGATTGTTTAACCTAATTAATTAACCAAGTGAATACTTAGGTTTATTATTCAGATCTAAGTTAAAACAAAATAATCATATCATGCAAAGCAGCAGAAAAGTAAATGACACAACAATATGATAACCTAGGAAAACCTAACTGGTAAAAAACCTAGAGATGATTTAACCTAGCTATCCTAAAGGTAAAAAGGAAATCCACAATAGAGAATCGAAGTTTACAATAAGACTTAGACCACTAATATCCTGTTGCTATCACATGTAGAACTTACTAACATGACTACGTGCAAACTTCAAATCCACGGACTCCTTCTCTATTAGGCCTTTACAACACAAGCACCCACACTTGTGACTTTGAGACTCCATTCAAAGGTTTTGGATCTCCTTAGACATTGATTTTGTATGTAGCAACTTCTACAACATCGGATCTTGAGATTCTTCAAGGAATAATACCTGTAGAAGACTTTAGAGAGCTTTTGGGTACAAAACCCTAGATCTACAAAAAAAAGGCACAAGATGCACTCTAATCTCTCTAAAAAAATTTAAAATACTGGAAAAAACGAATCACGATTTGGGTTTCAAATGGATAAGTTATGGCATTTTTACGTTTGTTGATTTGCTGATATGCGACTTTCGATCGATTGAGCCTTGCAGAATTTGAATAGTAATTTTCTGCAATTACTCAATTCCAAACTTAATTTAAACCAATTTTTGAGCAAGTCTAAAGCTAGACTAAATGTTTTGATCATGGTTTGCCAACATATACAAATTGAAGTTCTAATACATTAGTTCCTAAAGTCTTAGAACCTAACACGCTCTACTTTTTCTCCATTAACTCCACACATCTTCCACGATGGTAATGGATCTAAGCAAGTAGACCCACTTCAAACTCTCTATAAAAAGATTAAGACACATTCACCCAAGGTAAGTTCTACTATTCACAGTTTCCCATCTTTGTGTTCTAGAGAGAAAACTGACTTAACTGTCAGAGAGCCCTTAGCCGAGTTACACCAGTCACCCTTGACATTTTCTCCTTTCCTTTCTAGTCTAAAACCATCGCGACAGTCTGAAACATTTCAGCATACTAATTTTCGTGCATCATCAATTTTTAATTTTATAATAAAAATTATGTTTAATTTTAATGGATCCATGCGTTTATATGGGTTACATACTAGCGACTGAGGAGTTTTACACCACAATTCTAGTGCTCTAAAGAGGGTAGTGTCAAAACTCAGAAGTAGCTTCAAATTTAGTAACTTTTACAATAAAACCGTAGAGATATACAATTTTATAATATTCGAAGAAATTATATATAAATGCAAATCTTTTTCATCCCCCAAATAGATCCATAAGTTTATACTTTATTACATAACACTTGAAAATCTACCCATCCATCTCCACGAAACTAGTTTGTATTTCAATAAAATTCCATAGGATGCCTATTGAAGATTCATCAAATACTAGTACTAGGACTATAGCTGATCTAGCACATTCACGCCATTATTGGTTTGGAACTTGTACTTGGTCAAAGTCACCCCTCAAACCATACCTTTTAAATTCATGATTGGACAGTAGAAAATCACAACTCGTTGAAAGACAATTAGTTTCTCAAGGAATTCACAGGATTGCATCAAAATTTGATACCTAGATTGTACGGACACGATGATCATACACGTTTTCTTTTGTTAAGTACGTTAACATGCAAAAGATGTCTCAAGTCCAACACCGTGGCGAGATTCCCGGCCGGCCTCCTCGGCTATCCTTGTTTTCCTCTCATGTCTAATCTTAATCTATTCAATTTTTTATTTTTTTTTACATTTTAGGTAATGCCATGCCTGCCCCTATGGCGCGTGGTTTTTCCGCATCTTTGGCTCTTTGCTCGGTGGTCCATATTCTATTCCATATAGAGTGACTATTTTTTTTGACACCGGTTGTTAACCTACTGCATCTCTCTTCCTTTATTAAAGGTTGGGATCAACTGTGAACCAGATACGAGTTACTAAGAATAAAGACAAGTGGATCGACTAGTATAGTTGATAGTTTTACAATATTGGAAAAGATTATTTCAACCCTAATTTTCTTTATAATTTAGAGTAGATAATGTACGTCATTGAACTACAAAATAGATAGTATATCAGAGGAGGGAAAAAAAAAATTAGGATCAGACCCTTTTATGACACAACTTTAATGTAGCCGTTTGTGAATTTTGGAGAATAAAATAGTAATTCTATGTAAAGTTATAAATAGTTAATCACCATCTACTACATAAAATAGTTATAAAAAAAAGTGTAGTAACTATAATATTGTAAAATTGTTCTATTCTATTCGAGGACATTGATTCATTGAAAAACAATGAAATTCAAAGAGAAAAACTTTATTGTAGTTCTCTTTTAAGTTTAGAACAAAAATGGATTAAAAAGCAATGAAATTTCAAAGAGATGGGCTTTATTATAGTCTTTTGTGAGATTAGAAAAATAATGAACAAAACAAACTCATGTAGGAGGCGCGTGGGTTGGTTTTCTACTAACTCCTTAGTTGTGTCACCGACATGCAGATTTCAAACGCAATGCTTTGCTAATGCTACGTAGTTAATGGCAGTTCAGTAACTAAATAAGAGAACAAGGGCCAGGGCAGTGAAAATGCTATTTATGCTTTTAGTACTTTATGGTAGTAATATAGTAGTAGATTTTTGTTTAAAAAAATATATGCAAGGAAACATAAACTGCAAATTTGTAATCACGTGGGCCACTGTAGGGGGCATGAGGCTCCATCTATGATCTATCACACAACAGTCTCTCTCTCCCCCCATGTCCATAATAGCCGTCAATTGTTTCCTCATAGGTCATAGCCTGGACACACACAGAGAGAGAGAGAGAGAGAGAGAGAGAAATCCAAGCCTCATTTTGTCAACACACAAAGCTGGGAAATTTCTTGAGATAGAGAGACGAGGGTGTTTAAACATTTGAAGAAAGATTTTATGTGGGTCTTCTGGCAATGTCTTTTGCTGGCAGCAGGAGACTCATGTCCCCTTCTCTGGTGTTGCTGTTGATTATGTCTGTGTTACAGATTTGGGTCTGCTGTGATTACTCATGCCAAGCTGGGGCAATTCGGATATTTCCTGGCAGCCATGGCAGTATTGATAAGAAGAGCAAGGTGGAGCTGTTGCATAAGTATTTCAGTGGAAGAAGTTTTGCTCTCAACAGAACTCATGACAATGGATTCCAGGAGAGCAAAAGAAAAGTACCCAGTTGTCCAGATCCTCTCCACAACTAGCTACTAGCATTTTTTTTTTATCATCTTCTTCATTTTTTTTTTCTTTTTGATTTTGTGTTGAAGCTCATATCCAAAATACCCTCGTTTTTCTCATCATTTTTGTGCAAGTATTTTGATAGTTTTGTAGCTTATGGGGGAAAACCGGGGGTATTTTGGTATTTTAATTCCTTTCTTTTGAAGATCCAAGAAAATGGACGATCATGATGTGTATAGAAGTGGAGAGTTACAATTTTACAGTGACTACAATGGCACTTTCTATATATTGCTAGAATCTTTGTATGTACCTTGCTTAGATCCTTCTTAGTTTTAGCTTCTCTATTGAGAACAAGAAAAGTAGCAGAAATGCAATTACAAGAAGAGATTCATATCTTTTCACTGCAACAGTACAAAGATCCTTTTTTTTTCTTTTTTAACGAGTGCTCGAATCATTGTTATTATTGATATGTTGTTGTCGTTGCTGTTTGAGTGGCAGAAATATTGTTGTTTATCTCGCCTCATTATGAATTCAGCAGTGATATGTTGCTCTAGTCTCAGATAGTGAATAGTATTTCTGACCTCATCGAATGTACAGTCTCCAGTTTGCATTTTTGGCATCTCTTCAAGTACTGGTAGTGGTAGTGTTTGATGCGTTTGGTAAGTTTCAGTTTGATTATGCTCTAAAGTTGTTCCTCTCAACTTTCCAAAACAAGTAAATTGTGATTGTTCACATGTTTTCTCTTCTTTTTTAACGCTAACTAAATCAAATTGGAACTCACCATATCAATATGCATCCCACTAACGTTGATTAAAACGATCTGTGCCTTTAGAAAATGGATTAAATAATTAGTTGCGTTGACTCATACTAGTAGAATAGTTGACTTAGAGATGTTTCTGTCTTACTTTTGAAAAATATGTTCCGTATTTGTTAATACTAAATCATCCATATAACAATCGGATAAATGTATCTCATGAGAGCATAATTTTGAATCACGACATTATTGTAACTTAACGACTTAATATAACTGCAAAAGAGAACTTTTTTCTAAGTTTGTTAAATAGTTTCTTTCATTACAAGAATTGGATGGGCTAGACAACTAGAAATAATCACTCTCCACTTAAATTCCTCACTTTATTGAAGGCGTAATCAACCATAGGTGTTTGATATATTGTGTCGAGAAGATGCACCAATTAGGTAAGCCTGCTCCATTGACTGGAACCTTTCTTAGCTTATGACTCCTACAAAATGGTGTTACGTACAAAAATTGTACTGAGGTTAGCATAGTTATTTGATTATCTACTTCTGTTTAGAAAAGCAAGAAGGGAACTTATATTCTCTAGAACTGAGATTCATCTATAATTTTAACACAAGAAAGATACAAGTTAACAGTATAGAAAAGGTTCAAGTAGTTGAATGTTAGATGGACTTTAGTCCTTGTACATGTTCGCAGCTTCGAAAAATTTACAGTATCTTTAAGTACTTTCTCCAGCAACCTTTTTGTCCGGTTATAGAAAGGTCTTGTAAAAACAAAAAGACTATCAAGTGCAGACAGAGAAAACAAAGGAGCTCTTAAATTAGTGAGCTACTATGCTTACTTTACCACATCTATGATATTATTCCATTTTATTAGTCTTTTTCTGTTTGTACGTTGTTAACCACTGAGAGTCTCGTATTCTGGTAATTTGAGTGTTTATAAGGATGAAGAAACTCGACAAGCAGCGAAACCAATGTGAGAAAGAGCCACGTATTGTGCGGCGAAGAAGATGTTAGAGTAGCTGCCAGTGATTCTTAGCTTTGGTGCTTTGTCTGCTAGCATTTTGGATTTGGAATCAAGTTGACTCTTCCCCATCATTCTGTTCATCAAATGACAATTTAGCTAACCAATGCTTACAAACATACTGTTCATTATTAATTTATTTATTTTTCCTCTTCTGCATGCTAATGCTATCGCAATCTCTGTCAAAACTGATAAACAATATAGAAGAAGAAAGAAAAAGAAATTACCACGTTACGTTGTTGTCTGTGAACTGTGATGGTCAAATGGACCTATGTAAATGTAGTAATGTATTATTATAGTCTCACTCATTGTGATGAATTGTCAATAACCCGCATGACTATCTGAGTTTTATAGGCTGGGGAGAATGGAATTCAAAAGTGGACGCTAATATTCCTCGTCTACGTACATCTACTGGTTATTTCTTTTACATATCAAGGACTAGGAGTAGGGTTCTCCACGGGTTAGTTCGGGTTGGGTTTATGCCCAACTTGAAACCGACTTGCAAGATTTGGATGGCAGAGAAGTTAACTTGCTTCCAACCACTGGAAACCATAGGTCGAGTTGGTTTTGGTTAGGATTGGCGATGATTTGTTTTGGGTCTGAACCAACGGATCTCAATGGTAGAGATCTCAATGTTGATGGTGAAGATCTTGACAGAACTCGTCAAAATCTGGTCAAATCTTGACAGATCTCGTTGAAATCTGGCTAGATCTCAATAGATTTTGTCGAAATTTGGCTAAATCTCAAAAAATCTCATTGAGATTTGGCTGGATCTAGACGGATCTCATCTAGATTTGACCTAATCTGGCTAGATTTGCGCCTGGAGAGAGGAGTTCGGTCGTGTCAGTTGAACTTGATTTCTCATACGAAAACCCGTCAACTGGTCAGCCGGATTCGATTTATGAAAATGAAAATTTGCCGCCGACCATCGCAGGTGGCAGGTCAGGCAAGTTTCGATCCGGGTGGAATGGTTTGGGCAGGTGGGCCAGGTCGCAGGTCAGGATGGACAGCCCTTACTGGGAGGCACACCGCACATGGGTTGGTGGATGGGCCAGCCTAAGGCCTAAATGCCCTTGCCATCCAACAATGATTGATTGCTTTGGATTGGACCCAAGTTGAAATGTCAAAGGTCTGCTGCAATTTGTTATATTCCACATGCCTTTAGCTTGGTGTACTGTACTACTCCTGAGTTAAATTTTATTTTTATGCCTGCACCCGGGAAAAATAAAAAATAAAAAAATTGCAACGAAATGTATTTAAGTAATAGTCTACTAATATATCGGAAATCATAATTGGATTGGAAGTCATGCTACATAAACAGAACGCTACTTGTCCTACGCTTCTTGATGCAAAGCACATAGTGGGTTGCTACATGTTTTAATGATTAATTAATTATAAGTATTGACATATTTTGCTAAGAGAGTAGGTGTGTTCATTATATATATTGACATGTGTGATCTATCGTCGTCGTCATCTTCTTTAAGTAAAGTAGAGAAAATTGATTTCGTATTTCAAATTTCCTTTTAAAAGTATCAAACAATATATATTATCGATAATTTAAAATCTTTAAAAATTTGAGATAAAATAACCTTAAATTTTATAATATTTAAACTGAAGTATAAAATGAAAATGATCATAGCCCATATAGAAATTAACTCCCTTCCATATATATGGAAGGACATAAATGTCAAAATAAAAGAGAAAAACCTTGGGGGAGAATATAGTGACAAAGCAACCCTCCAAAACTATAAAGGAAATGCATTTATAATCAAAACTCTAGAGAAATAAACAACTAAAAAAAAAAAAAAAAACAATCACAGTTACATGTTCATACTAAACAAAGGCTAGACTTGAGGCATTGTAGTTCGTGATGTTATGGTTGGAATGACAAAGACTACAAACAGAGAGTTAAAGCATAAAAGGTTTAGAAGCCATAAAAGAACTGGGTCTTTTAAAGGGAAGGGAAAGGTCTAGAAACCATAAAAGGTGCAAGTTCTAGGGTTTAGAAAGAAGAAAATTAAGGAATAAAATCTCACCTTGGGTTAAATATCTTACCTTTATTTTTTAGAAATAACAAAAACTAAATTAAACTATAATTAGTTTTTTTATTAGTATTAATCAAAAGTGATAGAATTTTATTGAAAATATTTCAAGTGTATAGGTTCCTTAACTCCTTGGCATGATTAGCCAAGGCATTGTCCAACTTATTACACTATTTAGAAACTGTCCTATAATATACATTTTCTGCATAATACACAAAAGTATGAATATGTTGTAACACATCTAAAATTTCCTTAAAGAATGATCCTGGGAAGTGAATTAATGCCAACAAATGTGATGCTCTCAACAAAACCGTAGCAGCCATCCACAATGGGTCTTGGCATGGAATTAATTCACTATGGGTTATATAGGAGAACCAAGACTATCTCTAACAATATTGATTAAACCTACAAAATTCTTGGCTTTTGAAAAAGGTCAATGCCATTTTCATTTTGAATAATCATTTGAATAATAGTACTGACTTTACAGTTTTCTTATTTATTTCCTATATGCATAGATTTCTAAAAATATGGTAGAAGAGTAAATTGAAAACTGAAATGGGATGCTGAAGCTAATTTAACAATCCCAACTCCTATAAGCTTTTATCAAGATCCAAGACAATTTCAATTCCTAATATCCAAAACAATTTCAATAATACAAAAAGCATATCCCAAAAATATACAAATTAATAGGAAACAAACACTTACAAAGGGACCAAGGATCTTGTTCTGTTAATGCCATCCCTACTAAAACTCTCATTGCCTACAATTGCTCAATGGTGATCTTGCCTACTATATTTGCATTTATTTTTAAAAAGTCACAAACTCTGGCCAATAACAAATAAAAGTTGAAAACTTCTAAAAAATTCATTCAAGCATTGCACAATGTAGGTGTAAAGTTGTAATTTACAACTATTTTGTGTTGGCTTTAATTTCGTACTAAATTTGATTGTAATTTTGTTCAATCTTTTGTGCCCGGTATTTTATGTGGGATTTATTTGTAAAGGTTGTGTGTGAGAGAAAGTGTGTGAAGACTTAAGGCATCTATTGAAGACAAAAGGAGTTTTTGTGGGTAGCTCACGACTAGCCATCTCGAGAAGTGATGCATGTGCCCAGCACATGACTAGAATGCGAAGAGTCATGACAGATGATGACAGTTGGTTTTCGCGAGTGTCTCGTGGGTAAGGACTTCCCGCGAGATACCCGCGAAACAGTCTGTTTTGCTATTTTGTCCTATCTGCTCCACTACATCCTCATACACATTATATATACCATCATTACTCACATATTGAGAAGAGAGCTTTCAGAGAGAAAACCCTAGCCATAAACTCTTGAGAGTATGAGATTGTCATACCCACAATTCTCTACACCATCCATTGTGGTTTTCCTCTACTCCTACCTCTCCATTTCCAAATCCTTGAGAGGTTGATAGCCTAAACGCTTACCATGCCCAAACTGAGTGCCCAGTGAGGTTTTGGTGTTGCTGGGAAGCATTGGAAGTAGCCAAGTTCTGGCGGATGCAATCGGGCACATTGCGGGATTCGAAAAGCTAAACAAGACACGGTTCCGAGAAGCCTTGTTGGAGTAGGAGCTTGGAGGGCTTAGGTGCACTGGGTAGATTAGGCTTGGAGGGTCTCTTGCTATTCGTGTATCTCAACTTATTATCTAGTGGATCGATTTACCGCTTGGAGGGCGGTGAAGAGGTTTTTTGCTGAGTTCTTTGGTTTCCTCTTCGATAACAGATCGGCGTGTTATCTTGTGTTTGCATCTCTCTTCCCTTACTCTTGTGCTTTACTTTTATTATTTGTTGTTCATGTTTATGCACTAGAGTAGTATCGGTTGATTGCGCTTCATTTACTCTTGTTTCCGCACTTAGTTTAAGTTAGAGTAAAATCAATCTAGCCGTATTTTATTAATTGGGGGTCTAAACAGCTCTTGTGTTTTTAACAGAAATTCGAGTTTTCAGTAGGGATATGTGATTAAATAATGCATATATATATTTATATGTTTCAAGAAGTTGCAAGGGTACCAAAAAAAATAAAAAATAGTGATGCCAATATCACATTGCACAACTTATTATTGCTAGAACTACAAATATTGCAAAACTGAACTTTGTTGCTCATAGTTTGGCTAGACAAGCTATTAACATTCCAAACTTTTTAGTATGGATGAAGGAAATACCACCACAACGTTTTTCTATATTTCAAGCTGATTGCTGATCTTTTTTAATAATATTATTCAACTTCTTTCTCAAAAGAGAAAAGAAAAAAGAAAAATAGAACTGTAACACTAAATATGAAAACAAACATAACAAATACATCAATTTATTTATGTGATTATGCCTCCAACAACATTTGTTTTTGCTTTTACCTCAACAGGTTGCCCGAGGTTGATCTTTTGTGTGGGTTGTATATGCCTAGAATCATTCACAATATTAAAAGACCACATAAAAACACAAACCCCAAAATCCAATTTGCATTTAATTTTGGCAGGAAAATTTTGTGGGATATAAATTTAACTAAAGCAACAACTAAACCACAAACCCAAAAATTAATCATTCATATTCTAGATCCCATCAAGTTTCCTATCATGGGCTAACCACAATTCAAAGAACACCAACTAAGAAGCCCTGCAACCATAAATTCATTAACACAACTTTGATAAATATAGTTTACAGCTTTTCTTATGTTAGAGAATGAATAAAGCATCAAGCATAATTGTACTCGACCAATCAACAATTTGATCAACACAAATTAAGTTTGACTCCATGACATCTAAATTGTAATCAAATAGCACTAGGAAAAGAATAGGTCTAAGTCTCAAAACACTGACTAAATTTGAGAAAATATTATATAATAAAGAATTGAATACAAAACATTACCTTATGCAACATCAGCGACAGAAGAAAATTGAGAGTGGTGATGGATTTGGTTAAGATTAAAGAGAGAGGATAGGGTCTGAGTTTGAGCCCTGAGAAAATAATAGAGAAACAAATCAGAGAGAGATTGTAGGCACTGGTTAGCTACATCCTTTGATACTGAGGTGAAATTTCAAACATGATACAATACCTCTTTTTGGCATTTTGTCAAACAGATGTGTCCTTGAGCATGTAGGGTTTGATAATTCAAATAAATTACTAAGTACAAGAGATATTATGAGGTAAAAAAACAATTTAACATATGGTAATCAAAATTTAACATACCTACACTTTTTGAAATTCCAATAGAAGGTTTATTAGTTAGAAAGCTAGTCTCTGTTGCAACAATGCAAGAATTAGCTTGGGTTAGGTTTTCAATTATTGAAATTGTATTGTATTTTAAATACAAACACATAGGATTTTCTTGTATTTAACTTTGGACATGTAAATATGTAACGAACAATTACTATGAAACCAATTAATGTTGTACTTGGAAGGAGTGAATATCTAAACCTTTTTCCCCTCTATTTTAAACAATTATTTCTGCTCCTCCTCCTCTAATGAAGTGGTCATGATGTGCACATTTACTGATAACCTAAAATCATCAAATCACAGCTGATAGCCAAGCCAATAGTTTAAACAAATTACAAAGTATATTATTACAAATATGATACAATATCTCTTTTAGGCATATTATCGAATAGCTACCTACCCTAGCATAAAGTGTTCACATAATTCATATAAAATACAAACTATTTGACATAAAATTTCAGAGTGACAAAAATTTTAATTGTTAAAAGAGGGAAAAATAAATAAATTTAACATACCTCTGTGTTTGGAAATTCCAGTAGAACGTTTAGCAGTTCAGAAGCTAGTCTCCACTGCAACAATGCAAGAGTTAGCTTGGGTTAGTGTTTGAATTATTAAAATCATATTGTTTAAATACAAACACAGAGGATTTTTTTTTGTATTCAGGTTTTGATGTTAACAATATAGTGATAAAATAGATTTTTCTTTTCTTTCATTTTATTTTTAAATAGGAGTTGCGTTGTTCACATTTGAATGAGTTAGTTCTTGCTGCATCCATACCATTATTATCTTGTGTTTCCAATTCTGGAATTCTTTACTTTCATCATAATTCCAAGTGCCTTCCACCATTCCAAATCTTCTTGTGCAAGCCTGTGACTACAATGGACTCTAAGCACTTTAGGGTAGTTATAGGCTTATAGCTTGGTGTCTTACTACTCTGACTCTAATATCCTTTAATCCCAATATCAACAAATTTATGTTAATATTTAAAAAAACAAACAAAAAAAAAACAAAAAAGAAAAGATAGATATAATGCTTGTAGGCAAATGCGATGTTGTTTCCAAACATTTCAAGGGTTTTAGCTAATTGCTCATACTTATACTCTTTCATCTCCACCTCTACCCCTACTTTTTCCACCACTCCTACACCTTTTAAAAAAACTAAAATAACCCAATGATGTCATTTAATGCAATCTCTTTTAAATCAAATAATTGACATAATAAAAAACGATGAAAAATATCATAACTTTGTGAAAAAATCAAACATTTGGAAATTGAAACTCAGACTCTCACTCACCAGGGGCAATGATAGTTGCAATTGTTGGAAAATCAGGTTTTGTATCTCATACAAAACACATAGTGGAAGCAATAAAAATGGATCTATTTCATTCATAATTAATAACATGCACTATGTAAATTTCAGAATTTAAGAACATGATAGCGTACCTTAGTGTGGTGAAATTCAAAACAAAAGACTAGAAGTACTTGTGAACACTTTTAATCTTCACTCCAATTCCACTTTATGCCCAAGAAGTGTGGTCTCTCAATCAATTTCCAATGGAGAATAATCGAGTGGCTTCACTCACACATACACACCATTTCATAATGATGTCTTACTAATAAAAAATTCTGTATGTTTCTCCCTTTATAACTAACTGATTATCTAATTGGGTAGCCTATTGGGTTTTCCAATTGGGCTTTAGTGTGTGGCTTGGAGTGGGACCAAAAGGGACCAATAAGACACTGGCTCCAATGGGCCTTGGGCTTTTCTGTCAACTCTTGACAAGTCCAAAGATACCATCAATTATATTTAATACCACTATATAAATATAATTGCACTCTAGGTCTTATTAATAAATTTTATCTCAAGACTTTATTATACATGCAACCCCTTCATAAAATATTCGTAGTAATACAAAGTTATGAATGTAGACTGCCACTTTGAAGATTACTACATCTTAATCCTTGAGTACCCAGTTTAATCCTTTAAGTTATTCATCATATATTTATGAAATTCAATTTCATAAATATATACTTTATTATCTCCTTACTAAAGTGGTTAGGCCTAACACTCTTAATAATCAAACCCATTAAACTTATTTCTAGGGAATATTTTATATCTCTGTTAAGAGATTATGAATTTTATCTTGAGAATATATGTTCCATCAACACTAAATGTGGTTGCTCAACATACTGAAGTTTTGATCGTGACTTTAGATCTCACTCTGATATATCAACACAACCTACACCTCATGATCAGGTCCATCATTCTCTCAGGATTAAGAGTTCATGCAAATAGAAGTCATGAGATTTTTATTCATTTGACAGTTTTTAGGAGAATAATAAATCTCACAGCGGTCCAGTTGAATATGTCTTAACTCTTAAAACATATCAATATACCAACTAGAAGTCTCCACTTCCATGATCAAGACAAATAATCTTAGTTGATATGTTATAGTCTTTGCAGATGAAATGCCCAATTTCATCACCGACTACGAGCTATAATTCTGAGTTTATAAAGAATTTGTGATTTATGATCAATATTATAAATCACATACTATGCATCTTATGGAATATATGATAATGTCCAAATATTTATGTTACCATTATTCTAGATAATAATAAAATAACTTTATTAATTATAACATTAAGTCATACATAATGTCATACATAATATCATACAATAGGATTTAAGGGCACACATCCTAACAGCAATAAGAGACACAATCGAATTTGTTACATTTCAGCTTAGTGTGTAACACCATCACTAAGCACTATCTTTGTGAAAAACTCAAATCATGAGTCTTGTAGACACTCGATTTTGCACCCATGATTTAATCGAGGAAAATGATTGGAATGACCATCCATGTATCCTAAAAATCATGATTGCATTACATGTATTAATTTATTCTTGCATTACATGCATCAATTTTTTCTGCATTACATGCATCAATTTATTCATTACATATCATAAAAATGATATTGAGATTCTGACGGTCACAATGGTGTGTCTGGTTTCTAAATCGAACCATCAAATCGAAAAATATTTCATGATCAAGTTTGCATGGTCAACATGCATTGTGTCTAGGAGGAGTCGACCACGCACAATTAATTTAAATTAATTCTGATTAGTTAAACAATTAAAATTAATTAAATAATTTTGTTATTGGTTGATAATTAGTGTCTAAAATAGGATTGCAGGCATAGGAATAAAAGGAACGATTGGATAACAATAAAATTGGGGATAATATGTATTTTATCAAGATTTATTTTAAGAAATTTATCTACAAGATGATTGTTCCTAAAAAGTCTGAATTATCCAAAAAAGTGACAAAAAAAATCATAGATTAAGGATGAAAACACGGATTGGATCAAAAAACCCTAGAAAGAAAGTCCAAAAAGCACCCAAATAGGAAAGTGCGTTCAGCGTCCAAAAGCACCATTCAGCACTTTTGGAGTGCCGAACGGCACTTTAAAAGTGCTGAATTGGCCCCTTTTGGGCTTTGGCCCAACTCCCTTCGGGTGATGATAAGGCATACCCTTTTCAATCTTTTTGCAAAAGGATGAGTCCCGATTCGCGTTCTATACATCGAAGCTATTTTTTAGGGTCTTCTGGCCTCTATAAATAGAGACTGGATCTCATAATTCAGGGACTTTTTTTTGGGAGCTCTAAGAGGCATATGTTTTTAGGTTCTCAAATTGCTCATATTTGCTGATCCTCTCTGATATTTGCTGCTAAAATTAGGGTTTTTAGGTTTCAAAGATAATTGAAAAAATTACTTTGAACCTTAAAACTTCCTCTCAAGAACAAGAAGTGCTCCATGCAAGAGGTTGTTTTCAATCACCCTATTCTTTTCTTTTCTTTTTTTCTCTTTTATGATTCTTGTTTATGATGATGCATGCATGTTTTCCTTTATCCAAAACATGAATTGTTAATCATTGTTTTGTTAAACCATGATCTTGATTTTATTTATATAATTGTTGTGATCTCTTTCTTAATTTCAATAATCTGCATATAATCTGTAAAGTTGTGATTTACAACTATGTTTTATATTGGCTTTATTCCATGACAAAAAGTGTTGTATTTGCTTTAATTTGTTCCTTGTATTTTGTGGGATTTTTATTGTATTAGGTTTAGTATTAAGTTGGTGAAGACTCAAGCTTATTTGAAGATTAGTGGATTTCGCGACTGTCCCGCTAGAAGATAACCTGCGAAAGAGCCACGTGAGAAGCATATGCTTGAAGCTGAAGAGTCGTGCCAGCTGGAGGATTTCACGACTGTCTCACGGGCAAGGCCTTCCCGCGAGATACCCGCGAAACTCTTTGCCTGGAAGATTTTAAGTGTGACTTTCTTACCCTTCACCCACACTATATATACCCTCATTACCCACAAATGTGTAAGGAGGTCATTCAGAGAGAAAAACCCTAGATTGGTTTTCTACAACACACACACCCATCTTTTAGAGAGAGAGCTACCCATCCTTAGTGAGAAATCATTGTAGCCTCTTCTCCTTCCCTCTCCCATCGCCATACCTTGAGAGGAGATTTGTACCCAAACACAACCCACACCTTTTCAGAGTGTAGAGAGTGTTTTGGAGCTTGGGAAGCTTTGGGGATTTGCCAAAAGAAGCCAGTGAGGCTTGGCGGATGCAATCGGGCGCATTGCGGGATCTGGAAAGCTGGACAAGACATGGTTCCGAGAAGCCTTGTTGGAGTAGGAGCTTGAAGGGCTTAGGTGCATTGGGTAGACTAGGCTTGGAGGGTCTTTTGCTATTCGTGTATCCCAACTTATTGTCTAGTGGATCAATTTACCGCTTGGAGAGCGGCGGAGAGGTTTTTCTCCGAGTTCTTCGGTTTCCTCTTCAATAACACATTGGCGTGTTATCTTGTGTTTTTATCTCTCTCCCCTTACTCTTGTGCTTTACTTTTATTGTTTGTTGTTCATGTTTATGAACTAGAGTAGTATCAGTTGTTTGCGCTTCATTTACTCTTGTTTTCACACTTGTTTAAGTTAGAGTAAAATCAACCGAGTCGTAATTTATTAATTTTGGGTCTAAATAGCTCTTGTGTTTTTAACACAAATCCGAGCTTTCATAATCAATGCTTTTTCTTAAAATAAAAAACAGATCCACAACTTTCTTAGATGTAGATCTAATATTTTTTTTTAATCAAAAAAGGATCTACATCTTTCTTAGATGTAGATCTAAATTTTTCTTAATTAAAAACGAATCTGCATCTTTCTTAGATATAGATTTGAATTTTTCTCAAATAAAAAATGGATTTGTATCTTTCTTAAAGGCAGATTTGATTTTTCTTTAATATATGTAGATTTTGAAACAAAGAAAAAGATTAAGCATGATCGTGTTTATGGTTCTTTTGTTTTGTTTGGTTCATATAGCATAAATTTATGTTATGAGTGAAATTATCTTCATAAAAAAACTTTTTCATATTTTTTATTATTTAAAAAAAAACATATAGAAACATATCTGATTTTTTTGTTATCAAAAACCAATTTTTATATCATCACAAAACAGATCTGATCTTTTACAAACTTAAAACCATTTTTTTTACATGTTAAAATAGATCTGATTTTTTTTACAAACTAAAATCAATTTTTTTTTAATTACCTAAACAGATCTAAGTTTCTCTCCAAAAAAAACCACTTTTTTTATCATTGCAAAACAGATTTGGCATTTTTGACAAACCAAAATCAATTTTTTTATTACTTAAACATAGCTGAATTTTTTTGAATAAAGAAGAGGATTCATTCATAAATAAATTTGTGTGATTTAGTTGTGTTCATATATACAAAATGTCATTCATAGCATGCATAAATGGTACATTGGTCACAAGAGTCTAGAAGACTAGACTCTATCTGGGCGGAATGGATGTCTGACACCTTCCCATTCCATAACCTAGCCTCCGAATTTAGGCCTTTGGATAGGTAGATCTAAGCCTTGTCTTTATTTTTTATTTTCGGTAGAATGTAACTAGGACAAAAAGCCATGTAATTATTTGGTAGAATGTAACTAGGACAAAAAGCCATGCAATTATTTGGTAGTTTGTAACTAGGACCCAAAGCCATGTAATTTTCAATTTTTTAAACATATTTTTTTTTATTCAATCAATGAGAAGGATACTATTCAGTCAATGAGAAGGATACTTTTCGTATTAGACTTAAGTGACCAAATGTGTACCCTTGTTTTTCATGGTCTTGCATGATATAGTTGTTTGTTTGTTTGTTTATGTTTGATGGGATGTTGTATGATATTTTGGTGTATGGTTTTTGTTGTTTGTATTGCTTGTTAAAATCTTTCCCTAGGTGTCATAGTGTGTGCCATCCAAACAACAATGTATGCACCCTTTTTCAACAATTTTGTGGTGGTAGCAACCATGGATCACCGGTCTTCATTAGATTCGGGTACCTAATGGTGAAACTCACCAACTCATAGCTTAAAGTCATTGGATCATTTCTTGTTGACTATAAAGGACAAAGCATGCCGTTCGGATGAACGCAATGTTAATTACATTACAAGTTGGGAGGTGTAATGTCCTAGCTATGGGAAACAATGAAACAACAAATCCACCCTACAACGTAATGACTTAGAACCTATCCTTCAGTTAGTCCCAGTTAAAATTGCATTGCATGTTGTGTGTGTTTTTTTTGGTTGATTGATGAATGTGGATGGAGTCTTATCTTTCATTAACCTGACCAAGCCTGTCATTAGGGGAGAATTTGGTCAAGAACTGAAGGAAGGCTACAAAGAGAACCTAAGCCCAACACTCAAGCCAGTAGCTCCAATTCCAAGCTCGTCCCTCCCATCACAATACTAAAGCCATCAAACAAAGAAGAAACTCCACTATTGTAATATCACAACCCCATCTTCGACCTCCAAGACAATTCAAGCCACAAGAAGTTTGAAGCTCCCCACACTATGGTAGAAGAAGGAGAACACCCAAACACAGAGGAACCCATGAGCACCCAAGAGCTACTCAAGCTAGTGAAATCTAGCTGAGGGAAGACATGAACCGTATGATGCAACAATTTCAGAATTCGAAGAGCAATCAAGAGGAGGACAAGACTGATCATGATCTACCAGCCATAGAGAGTGAGAAGAAGATCAACCTGAGGATGAATAAAATTGAGGAGATGATTAGAAGAGCCCGTAAGATGGAGGAACTTATGGATTATGACACCCTCTCACTTTTCCCTAATGTGAGGCTACCTCCCAAGTTCAAGATGCCAACCTTGGACAAGTTTAGTGGGACTAGTTGCCCAAAGTCTTATCTAAAGATGTATATAAGGGCTATGCAGCCCTTAGGTGCGGCCGAGGAAGTACTTGCTCAGATGTTCCAAAACACACTAACTGGAGTTGCTCTTAGGTGGCTCCTCAACCTAGATGATGCAAGAGCAAGAAGTTGGGAGGACATCATAAGAAGAGACCTCGAGACTACCAAGCAAGAGCATAAAGAATCCTTCCCTACTTTAATTTCCAAGTGAAGAGCTAAGGCCGCACCAATGATGAGTAGGCCGAGTAAGGAAGAACAATTAGCCATGGTTGTAAAAACTTTATTACCTGTATATCACAAGTACTTGTTTGCACAATAATTTCCCAATTTGAAAGCTTTAATTGTTACTGGAACTCAAATTGAGGAAGCGATAAACAATGGAACTATAAAGACTGATGACCCACCAAGGTTTAAAAAAAATATAGAATCTAAGGTAGCAAAAATTTTCAACATCCATAAAAATGATCCTTACCAATTGATTGCACCCATTGCACCTGTGCAAGTACCACAAGGAACTAGACCTAGGAGGGAATTTCATGATTTGTACATGCCCATGAGTCAAGTGTATGACAAGCTAAAAGCAAGAGGGTTACTAAAACCTTTAGACCCAAGACCAATTCCAAACCCCTTGCCCTCAAGGTTTGATGTGAATAAAAGATGTGCTTACCACCAAGGCCCTAGTCATGACACTGACCGTTGTTTCACCCTTCATCATGCAATTCAAGACCTAATAGACAACAAGGTGATTGCGTCACCTACAAGGCCATCACTAATAATCCCTTGCCCAATCACAATTTTGGGAAAGGACCAGGGATTAATTGCTTGATGATCGAAGAAGAAAATAAGGAAGACCCATCCGACTTGATCTATGACCTACCCAAATGCTTCATGATGACATGGGAAGAGTTAATGGATAGGACATCTACTACCACCACAGGATATGACATATGGAATGAAGTACCAAAACTTGAGAATTACCAAACATCCACAAATGGGGGGGAGACACTTTAAACCCCCACATTTAGAGACCGACAAACTAGTGGAAGCTTTAAATAGATCTACCCAACAAACACCTGCCGAGGAAGATGAAGTCCTTAAGCAACTACAGAAGACACAAGCCAAAATATTCTTATAGGGTTTACACATGGCCTTATACAAACATCGTCAAAACCTAGTAGACCTGCTCAACCAACTCCAAGTTCCTACAACTACAATCTCCTAGGATCTGAATGCTATGATTAGGTCCATAAATAAGGAACTCGCCATCTCCTATTCTGACAAGGATCTGACTAAGAAGGGAAGCACCATAACGATCCTTTGCATATCACTATAGATTCCATGGGGAAAAGGATACCGATGGTTTTGATAGATGATGGAAGCACTTTGAATGTGTGTTCTTTGAAGACTGCAAGTTTCCTGGGCCTCAGCATTGAAGACTTTGTGCCTACTGATGAACATGTGAGGGCATATTACAAAAGTAAAAGAGAGGTCTTGGGGACCATAACATTGGAGCTTACCATAGGACCAATGATAAAGAAGGTGGATTTTCAGGTCCTTAATATAGCCTCATGCTTCAATATGCTCCTTTGTCAACCCTAGATTCATGACATAGAGACCGTACCTTTTTTTCTACATGAAAATGTTCAGTTTTCACATGAAAGAGCTATTGTAACCATCTATGGGGATACTCTGATTGTGCCTAAGCCTATTTACAAATTGATTCTAAGAAAGAGCCATTGACCTTGGATGGCTTTGTGATTGAAATGCCTGATTTTGAAAAGAAAGAAGAAGAACTTGAGAAGATTCCAATGGACTTTGCTCCTTATAGTGACAACAACGTGATAGCAATGATGAGGAAAATGAACTACCTTGAGGGGATGAATTTGGGGAGAATCATGAAGAAGCCAACTGTTCAGGAGTCAATGATCCCTACTACCACACCACTTTTTGGGCTAGGCTATAAGTCTACTGATGATGATTTGCTAGAGATGGAAGTAAGAAAGATGGCTTGAGCCAAAGCCAATGCAAAAGGACTTACTTGTCCTCCAGAACGTCTGAAGCCCTACACTCCTACATTGAATGGGAAGTTTGTAAAAGCTAGAGAGAGTCAACATTATTGGGGATTTCCTGAACTGAGATTTGATTCCATGACAAAGATAATGGTACTTGGATTCGAGATACTACTTGATTGCCACAATAAGGCTCCATAATTGAAAAAAGAAGACAACTTGGATTCCTACTAATTCGGTTGATTACATGGATCTTGATGCCATGACTACGCTTCTTGGAGATCCTATTTGCAACATAGAAGAAGAGGAATATTGGGAGGCTTGCCGGCATACATTAAAGTGCCCATATGAACTAAGAGACAATGATGAAGATGAGGAAGGGGGAACAACCCCTAGTGATGATGAGGATGAAAGCAATGACATGAGTGATAGTAGTAGTGACAACAGTAGTAATGATAGAAGTCATGATGATGATGATGACAACACCAATAGTGATGACAACAGCAACATAAGTTATGTAGCCCATACAGTGGTGATGATTGGGGTGAACCCCATAGTGATAGAGAAGATGAAGATGCAGACCTATTCTATAAGGAATATGATAGTGATGTGGACTATTATGATGAAGACATTGAAGATGATGTCGAAGCTAATAGGTGGAACGACACTTATAGTGATCAATACAAATTGATAAATGTGTTAGAGAATGCAAGAGAGTAGAATGCACAAGCCAATCAAATGTACCATGATGAATATCCTATGGGCACCTTTCAGATTGGAGTGATATCACTAATATTAACTCAAGTTCTGGCCCGAGGTATGACAAGCGTGGAAGAGAGGTTCCGGAATTGGGGTCGTATTATGATTCAGAACCAAGTTCTCCAACCCTACATATTAAAGAGAAGGATGACATAGATGCTAGGTTGGCTACTCTAGACCAAAAGCTAATGGTCCACGGTCTTAGAATCATGACACTTTGAGAATGCCGAATGTAGCGATTAGAGGATAGAAGGGGGCGAATCACAACATCTCCCTCAACCCACCGACTTGGGCAATAGAGGCAAGCACGACTTGTTTGATGAATGGATGGATAGCATAGAGCACCTGGATGCTTTTGTGATTGACAAGCCTACAGATATAGAGGTTGAAGAAGAAGCCACAGATTATATGTATATAGATCCCACAGTAATGATGTTGAGGGAAAAAGAAGCTTATTGGGAGTCACCTGCTATTGTGGAAGTCACGACCGAGTTGAACAACTAGGCATGGGAGGGAGCTGCCCACCCCATGGAGGACTCCGTGAAGAAGATCAAGATCGTTAAGTTAGTCACCTTTGCTAAGAACATCAAGACCATTGAGCCAGTCACCCCTGCCAATAACATTGTTTCTATCCTTATTGAGTCTATCTCTGCTAGTATTTTTATTCCTATTAAGACTATTTGTGATAGTTTTCTTGTTGTGTCTGCTTTAGTTAAGTCTATTGAGTCTGTTGAGAACTCTTTTTCTTTTAATATGATTTTTGATTCTGCTTATTTGCTGGTTATGAATGTTTTTATTTTTGAGATTGGTAAAGAAACTCTTAATAATAAGGAATTAAAACATGGATACCTAGAACCTATAAAAGAATAATTGTTAGAATGTGTGCCCTTAAATCCTATTGTATGATGCCATGTATGACATTATGTATGACTTAATGTTGTGTTTAATAAAGTTGTTTTATTTTTATCTAAAATAATGGTAACATGAATATTGAGACATTATCATATAGTCCATGAGATGCATAGTATGTGTTACGCCCCAAACCCAAGTGAGAGCTAGGCATGTGACGATGGCAACACATTTATAAAGTTTACACCCTACAAGTATGTAAGACCCTCATAACAATTAAAGAGTTATCCTCAAAGAAAATTTCATCAAGTCCATAAATTTGAAAATATCCTCAATAATGCAATTCTCAAAAGATCTTCAAATAATAATCTTCCAACATCAAAATAAAAATAACTAAACCTTTTAAATCTAAAGGTCCACACAAATGGTAATCTTAAACATAAAAATTCAAATCTTATTCCATTGATTTCCTAAACTTCACTCATGTGCACATCCCAGCGGAAGCCCAAACATATGCTACTCATCCTAATCAAAATCTAAAAGGAGAAAGAGGGGGGGGGGGGGGAGGGGTGAGTTGACAACTCAATAAGTAACCAAAATCCTAATAAGTTTCATCAAGCAATAGATTTGTAAAGTAAAAGATGTAATATGTGTTTTCAAAATTATAATATATTATGTGTTTTCAAATTAACTGAAGAAGTTTCACAGTCTTAAAATAATAGGTTGCACATAGATCACATACTTTACTCTTACAAATATATCATAGATGGTTTAGAAAATAGTTAGTTTCTCATATATCCAGAAGCCATAACTTACAATATGTTCCAAAACTCATAAGCAGTCTTTGTGTCTCAAAATAGTTCCAATACTCAAATATTTTCTTAATCATATATGTAGTTTAAGGACTCAAAATAATTCAAATATTTAAATATAATTCATATTTCTTAATAATCTTATGACTATGGTCACGATATATCCCCGTGACTGGGCATCAGAGTACCAATGAATAACCCCCATTGGCTGGGTATCAGAGTACCAATGAATAACCCCCATTAGTTTGGGTATCAGAGTACCAATGAAAATAACCCTCATTGGCTGGGTATCAGAGTACCAATGAAAATAACCCTCATTGGCTGGGTATCAGAGTACCAATGAATAACCCCCATTGGTTTGGGTATCAGTGTACCAATGAAAATAACCCCCATTGGCTGGGTATCAGAGTACCAATGAATAACCCCCATTGGTTGGGTATCGGAATACCAATGAATAACCCCCATTGGCTGGGTATCAGAATCAATTCATAGTCAGACTGTCCATAATCATATATATGAAATCATACTTTCTAACAAAAATATATCTTATTCAATTGCATATACATATAATCATATATTCAATATTTTCAATACATTTGTGATATTTCTATATTCCTTACTTTAAATCAATATAACTAAAAAAAAACAATTAAATAAAATAAATCTTATATTCAATGCTCATATATATTTGTGGAAATTCTTTATTCTTTACTTTGAATCAGTATAGCTAAAAACAATTAAACAAAACATATCATTTATTCAGTAACCAGATATAATTGTGATAATTCTTTACTTTGAAATTAGTGATACAATAGAAATAAAATTGTAACAATTATAAACAATTTTTCAGTAGTTAAAATACATTAATATAAGCAAAATAAAACCCAATTAGGATAAGGTTACTTACCTCAGCTAACTCACCACAAAGAACTTCTCCTTAACACTTTCTCTAAAATCCTTAGATATCACCTCAATTGTGCAGTCAAACCTTCTCTACTTGAGTATTTTGGCTAGTCTCCTCCCTCCAAACATCTGTCAGTATACGCTGACTTAAATTAGACTATATAAACTAGGGTTTCAACCTTATTTTCTAAAAACCCCTTAGTAATTTTAATTATAACAATTGACCCCATAAACAAATTTACTTAAATACCCCTCCTTTTAATTTTTTTTTCTTTTTGGGTATTACAGTATGTGATTTATGTGATTTAGTCACAGAAGATATAAGTCACAAGTTCTCTATAAACTCAAAATTTATAGTTTGAAGTCGGTGATGAAATTGGACATTTCATCTTCGAAGACTATAACATATCAACTAAAATGATTTGTCTTGATCATGGAAGTGGAGACTTCTTGTTGATATGTTGATATGTTTTAAGAGTTAAGACATATTGAACTGGACCGCTGTGAGATTTATTATTCTCCTAACGATTGTCAAATGAATAATAAATCTCACGACTTCTATTTGCATAAACTTTTAATCCTGAGAGAATAATGGACCTGATCATGAGGTGTAGGTTACTTTGATATATCAGGAGTGAGATCTAAAGTGACGGTCAAAACCTCAGTATCTTGGGCAGCCACATTTAGTGTTGATGGAACATATATTCTCAAGATGGAATTCATAGTCTTTTAATGGAGATATAAAATATTCTCTTAAGATAAGTTTAATGGATTTGGTTATTTAGAGTGTTAGGCCTAACCACTTTGCGAAGACTATAACGTATCAACTAAAATGATTTTTCTTGATCATGGAAATGGAGACTTCTTGTTGATATGTTGATATGTTTTAAGAGTTAAGACATATTGAACTGGACCGCTGTGAGATTTATTATTCTCCTAACGACTGTCAAATGAATAATAAATCTCACGACTTCTATTTCCATAAACTTTTAATCCTGAGAGAATAATGGACCTGATCATGAGGTGTAGGTTACTTTGATATATCTGGAGTGAGATCTAAAGTGACGGTCAAAACCTCAGTATCTTGGGCAGCCACATTTAGTGTTGATGGAACATATATTCTCAAGATGGAATTCATAGTCTTTTGATGGAGATATAAAATATTCTCTTGAGATAAGTTTAATGAATTTGATTATTTAGAGTGTTAGACCTAACCACTTTGGTAAGAAATTACTAAAGTATATATTTATGAAATTGGATTTCATAAATATATGATGAATTAATTTAAAGGATTAAACCGGGTACTCAAGGATAAGATGTAGTAATTTACAAAGGTCGCAGTCTACATTCATGACTTTGTGTTACTACATTCATGAAGGGGTTGCATGTATAATAAAGTCTTGGGATATAATTTATTAATAAGGCCAAGAGTGCAATTATATTTATATAGTGATATTAAATATAATTAATGGTAACTTTAGACTTGTCAAGAGTTGACGGAAAAGCCCAAGGCCCATTGGAGCTAGTGTCTTATTAGTCCCTTTTGGTCCCACTCCAAGCCACACACTAAAGCCCAATGGGAAAGGCCCAATTAGATAATCAGTTAGTTATAAAGGGAGAAACATACAGAATTTTTTTTATAAGAAAAAAAGAAAAAGAAAAAGAGAAAGTGTGAGACACACTTTCATTCTCCCTTTGAAAACTGATTGAGAGACCACACATCTTGGGCGTAAAGTGGAATTGGAGTGAAGATTAAAAGTGTTCCCAAGTGCTTCTAATCTTTGTTTTGAATTTCTCCACACTAAGGTACGCTATTTTGTTCTTAAATTCTGAAATTTACATAGTGCAAGTTATCAATCATGAATGAAATAGATCCTTGTTTGTTGCTTCCGCTATGTGTTTTGTATGAGATACAAAATCAGTTTTTCCAACAATAAACCCAACCCATTAACTTGGGAACTGAGGATGAGCCAAAAATAATCCAATTGGGCAATACCCTAATCACTTCAGAGAAAGATACATTAGGAGCACTACTGACAAAGTTCAAGGTCTTTGTCTGGTCATATGAAGACATGCTTGGGATTGATACGGATATAGTACAACACTGCATTCAAACAGATCCAACCATGAAGCCAGTCAACTAGAAGTTGAGAAGAATAAAGCTGAAATGGACTCTCAAGATCAAGTAAGAAGTGGAGAAACAATACAATGCTGGATTTCTAAGAGTGGTCAACTATCCAGAGTGGTTAGCTTATGTGGTTCTGGTACCAAAGAAGGATGGAAAGCTTAGAATGTGTGTAGATTTTCGAGATCTGAACAAGGCCAGCCTGAAAGATGTGATATTTTCTCTCTTTGTGCTTTCCTTTCTTATGATTCCTTGGATCCTTGGATTTTGCAACTACTCCACTATTGTTGCAGAACAATATAATAGGAACTTGCTCAATTCTCACAACACCAAGATCAAAAAGGAATTTCTTGAGTCAAACAGCCTCCTTTGTTGCCTCACAAGCAACAACAACATATTTGGCTTCCATGGTGGAGTAAGCAATACAAGATTGCTTAACACTCCTCCAACTTATGGCTCCACCTCCCAAGGTGAATACACAACCCGACGTGGATTTTCTGAAATCTAGATTTGACTGAAAATCTGAATCTATATAGCCAATGGGAATCAAATCCTCACAACGGTAAACAAGCATATAATCTCTCGTTCTCCATATATACTTGAGAATATGCTTTACAGCTTGCCAATGTTTAGGTCCTGGATTTGATTGATATCGGCTGACCATGCCAACTGAATAACAAATATCTGGCCTAGTACAAAGCATGGCGTACATGAGATTTCCCACAGTAGAAGCATAGGGAACTTGTCTCATTATATTTTCTTTCTCTTGAGTCTTAGGCCTTTGGTCATCAGACAGAGGAACTCCATGTCTAAAAGGAAGTAATCCTTTCTTGGAGTTTTGCATGCTAAACCGTTCTAGAACCTTATCTATATATCCAGCTTGTGACAAGCCAAACATCTTATTCTTTCGATCTCGCCAAAGCTTGATCCCTATAATATAGTTAGCTTTCTTCATATCAAATTGGCTTGACAACCAAACTTTAATCGATGACATTACTCCTACATCATTTCCAATGAGTAGAATATCATCTACATAACGCACTATGAACATTACTACTTTGTCTTGATGTCTTTTGTACACACATGGTTCATCAAGATTTTGTTCAAAACCAAATGATTTGATTGCCTGATCAAATCTGATGTTCCATGACCTAGATGCTTGCTTAAGTCCATAAATGGACCTTTACAACTTGCATACCATATGCTCTTGGTTCTTTGCTATGAAACCTTTTGGTTGCAACATGTAGATTTCTTCTTCAAGATTGCCATTAAGAAATGCAGTCTTGACATCCATTTGTCAAATCTCATAATCATAATGAGTAGCAATGGATAAGAGAATTCTAATAGATTTAAGCATGGCTACTAGCGAAAAAGTTTCATCATAGTCAATGCCTTCTTTTTATGTATACCCTTTCGCCACTAGTCTTCCTTTAAAGGTTTCAACCTTTCCATCTATCCCTCTCTTCCTCTTGTAAACTCATTTGCAACCAACAGGTTTAACGCCATTAGGCGCCTTTACATGATCTCAAACTTGATTGGAATACATCGAATCTAATTCAAATTTCATAGCTTGGACCTAATGATGTGCATCTATATCATTCATTGCCTCATCATAAGCGTATCGATCCGATTCAACCTCTTCTGAGATAGCTTCATAAGTTTCTCCCAAACCTATAAATCTCACATGAGGCCGAATAATTCTCCTACTATGACGAGGCACCTGTGTACTAAACATCTCATAAGTAGTATCTTGTGATGTATCTAATACAACCACATTATCCCTAGTTTCATACATTGGTTGTTTAACTACAGGTTCATTCATTTCAGCCAAGACGACTCTACTTCTAGGAGTAAAATTATTCATATAGTCATTTTCCAAGAATTTGACATTTGTGCTAACAAACACTTTATTATCCTTATGACTATAGAATAAACCTCCAACAGTTCCTTTTGGATACCCTACAGAGAAAACCACTTCTGTTTTAGACTGTAACTTGTCAGACTTTCCTTTTAACACGTGCTAGACAACCCCATATATGGAGATGTCTCATACTAGGCTTACGTCCATTCCACAACTCTACAGGTGTTTTAGGAACAAACTTCGAAGGTACCAAATTCAGAAGATACATTGCCGTATTTAAGGTATATCCCCAAAAAGAAATTGGTAGAGTCAAATAACTCATCATGAATCTAACCATATCTAAAAGAGTCCTATTCCTTCTTTCCGCTACACCATTTTGTTGTGGAGTTCCAGGTGCAGTCAACTGGGATATAATCCCATTTTCAGTTAAGTAATCCTTGAAATCCCCAAGAAGGTATTCGCCACCTCGATCAGATCGAATGGTCTTTATGCGTTTACCTAATTGATTCTCAACTTCAGCCCTAAACTCTTTGAACTTGTCAAAAGTTTCGGACTTCCGTTTCATTAGGTACACATAACCAAATCTAGAGTAATCATTAGTGAAAGTAATGAAATACTCATAGCCACCTCTTGCTTTGAATGACATAGGACCACATACATTTAAATGTACTAGTTCTAGTAAATCTTGAGCTCTTCTACCTTTTTCATAAAAGGTCGATTGGTCATTTTACCTTCCAAACAAGATTCGCAAATTGGAAAACCATCAAAGTCCATGGGCTCTAAGAGTCCATCTTTGATAAGTCTATGAATTCCGTTTGAATTAATATGACCCAAAAGCAAGTGCCAAAGATATGCTTCACTAGTAGAAGGAAACTTTCTCTTTAATGATTTTACATGTGAATTATTATCTAATTTAGAATTATATAATCCATGCTTAACAGTAGTTAAAATATGAAGACCATCAACAATATTGCCAGAACAGATAAACATGTTACCCTTCTTTATTACAACATTGTTTTTAAGGATAACAAAATATCCATCTTTACCTAAATAAGTTGCCGAAATTAAATTCCTACGAACATAAGGTACATAAAGACGGTCTTTCAATATTAAAACCTTAGACTCAAAGCACAAATTAACAACACCAACAGCTACAATCGGAATCCTGCTCCCATTAACCAAAGTAAGAAACAATTCCCTTTCATAAAGCTTTTTGGTCTCCTGGAACCCCTACAAAGAATTACAAATATGATTAGTACAACCTGAATCCACATACTAGGAATCTGTGAGATTTTGTACTAAACATATTTCAAGAAGAAATGAACTTTTCAGACCTTTATTATTGGCAGCCTTGAACTTTGGACAATTCCTCTTCCAATGTCCTTTCTCACCACAATGGAAACACTTCCCTTTGATCTTGCTTCCTTTGTCGGCAACCCCTAAGGCAATTTGCTTACCCTCTTGCTTAGTGAAGTCCTTTTTCTTCTTCTTCTTACCCTTTCCTTTCGACTTAGGTTGACAAGTAGAAGTTTTACCCACATTGGCTTCAACACTAGAAGTACCAAGGATGCCTTCTGCCGCTACCAATTCATTCATCAATCCAAACAAAGAATAAACCTTTTTGTTCCTATTATAATTCAGTCTGAATTCTTTGAATGATTCCGGTAGTGACTAGAGTATCATATCCACTTGGGATTCTCCATCAATGTCGGCACCTAAAACTTTCAATGTGTTCAAATTAGCAATCATCCTAAGACAATGCTCCCTCACTGAACTACCTTCAGCCATTTTGGTATTATAAATTTGCCTCATGGTTTCTTGCCTTGCCGAACGGCCTTGCTCACCAAACATCTCCTTCAGACTTTGCATAATGTTTAAAGCTAGTTCTACATCCCGCATTTGATGCTGTAGAACATTCGTTTAAAGCTAGTTCTACATCCCGCATTTGATGCTGTAGAACATTTGAGATGGATGCTAGGATATAGCACTTGGCCTTTTCATTAGATTTCTGCCAATGATCATATCGTTGTTTTTCCTCAAAATGAGCATCTAATGAAGAAAAGCTAGGATATGGTTGATTAAGCACATATTTGTGCTCTTCAATTGTTAAAATAGTGTCCAAATTTCTTTTCTAGTCAATATAGTTGGATCTAGTCTGTTTGTTTTGATTAAGAATAGAAACAAGTGGGCTAAATGATGCCATGTTCAAATCTGAAAATAATAAACATGAATATAATAAGCAAACTGGACATTATCAATTTAGCATATAAAAATATAGTATGGAACCTTAATAAAACCATAACATAATATATGCAACGACAACCCAATCCCATATTCAATATCCCTCAGCATAGAGTGAACATTAAATACTATGATTGATTGAGAACTATTCTCATTATTAGTGCTATCTTGATAACTCTTATCAAACATTAATAATATGTCGTTTTACGTTTAGCCTTTAAGTAATAATAGTAAGAACTCAGCATAGAGGATACTATAATACTTAGTCTAGTGTATACCATTGTCTAGAATCATGTGTAGCCACATTTCATCCCTTTAACAGGCTTATTTTGTAGTATCATGATAGAAACACCCTCCACATGGAATCCAAAGCTCGAAGCTAAGACAAGGTGTTTAATCAAACCACTATAAACTAGGAAATTTAATCTTGTAGGACCATGAAATAAATACTCTCCGCATGGAATGCTAAGCTCGAGACAAAGAGAAAGTACATATTTCACACTACTATGAACCAACAATGGAGGCCGTGAGATCCAACCCTTGTATCTCTCTCCCACTAAATGTTTTAAAGTAAAATTTTTTAATTCAAAACATGCGTAAACAAATTACACATATCCTTGCTCTTTATATATGTTAAAAAGCACTTAGAGAAAATTCTGGATCCCCAGTTCTCGATCAATCCTCGACAGATGTTCGATTGATCGAGAAAAGTTTTGGATGCTCGATCGATCCTCAATAGATGCTTGATCAATTAAGAAACAATTCCACGAAGCTCGATCGATGCTTGACAAATCCTTGATCGATCGAGAAAAATTCTGCCAATACAATTGATACTCGATAAATGCTCGATCGATCGAGCGTCGCGAATTTCGAATTTTCCAAAATTTTTTAAAGACAGTTTTTTAACATTTTCATGAACAAAACAACCATTATATGAACATAATGGACCGAAGTTGATATCAAAACTGAATTTCATTGATGCTATAGCCTTAAAGTTAAGTTTAACATACTTAAACTCAAAATTAAACAACATCATAACATCAATATCAGTTTTTATCAAAAACAATAATTTCAACAACCATGTAGAAAACTAATTTGTAACAACATGAAACTATTGTCACTAATTCCAAAACTCAAAACATGTTAAACAGATACGAAATGAACACCGCTTTGATACCATTTGATGGAAATATGCATGTTTGTATCGCATCCAAAACTTACGCAGTGAAAAAATAACAGATCTACTTCATTCATAAAAGTTAACATGTACTATATAAGTTTTAGAATTTGAGAACAAGAGAGTGTACTTTGGAGCAGTGAATTTCAAAACCGAAGATCAGAAGCACTTGGGAACACTTTCAATATTCACTCCAATTCCACTAACGCCCAAGATGTGTGGTCTCTCAATCAGTTTTTCAAGGGAGAATGTCTCAGTGTCTAACACTCACATACACACCATTTCACAATAGTGTTCTCTAACAATTTTCTCTACAGAAAATTCTGTATATTTCTCCCTTTGTGTCTAACTGATTATCTAATTGGGCTGGCCTTTTGGGCCTTTCCAATTGGGCTTAAGTGTGTGGCTTGGAGTGGGACCAAAAGGGACCAATAAGACACTAGCTCCAATGGGCCTTGGGCTTTTTAGTCAACTCTAGACAAGTCCAAAGTTACCATTAATTATATTTAATGCCACTATATAAATATAATTGTACTCTAGGCCTTATTAATAAATTATATCCCAAAACTTTATTGTACATATAACATCTTCATAAAATATTCGTAGTAACACAAAGTCTTGAATGTAGACTGCCACTTTGTAAATTACTACATCTTATCCTTGAGTACCTAGTTTAATCCTTTAAGTTATTCATCACATATTTATGAAATCCAATTTCATAAATATATACTTTAGTAACTTCTTACCAAAGTAGTTAAGCCTAACTCTCTGAATAACAACCCTAATAAACTTATCTCAAGGGAATATTTTGTATCTCCGTTAAGAGACTATGAATTCCATCTTGAGAATATATGTTCCATCAACACTAAATGTGGTTGCCTAATATACTGAAGTTTTGACCGTTACTTTAGATCTCACTCCTAATATATCAAAACAACCTACACCTTATGATCAAGTCCATTATTCTGTCAGGATTAAGAGTTCATGCAAATATAAGTCGTGAGTTTATTATTCATTTGACAATTGTTAGGAGAATAATAAATCTCACACCGGCCCAGTTCAATATGTTTTAACTCTTAAAACATATCAACATATCAACTAGAAATCTCCATTTCCATGATCAAGACAAATCATCTTAGTTGATATGTTATAGTCTTCGCAAATTAAATGCCTAATTTCATCACCGACTACGAACTAAAATTTTGAGTTTACAAAGAACTTGTGATTTTATAGTAGACTAAATTCCTTTCTTTGTAAACTCAGAATTTATAGTTCGTAGTCAGTGATGAAATTGGGCATTTCATCTGCAAAGACTATAACGTGTCAACTAAGATGATTTGTCATGATCATGGAAGTGGAGACTTCTAATTGATATGTTGATATGTTTTAAGAGTTAAGACATATTGAACAGGACCGCTGTGAGATTTATTATTCTCCTAACGACTGTCAAATGAATAATAAATCTCACGATTTCTATTTGCATGAACTCTTAATCTTGAGAGAATAACAGACCTGATCATGAAGTGTAGGTTGCTTTGATATATCAGGAGTGAGATCTAAAGTTACGGTCAAAACCTCAGTATGTTGGGCAGCCACATTTAGTGTTGATGGAACATATATTCTCAAGATGGAATTCATAGCCTCTTGATGAAGATATAAAATATTCCCTTGAGATAAGTTTAATGGGTTCAGTTATTCAGAGAGTTGGGCCTAACCACTTTAGTAAGAAATTACTAAAGTATATATTTATGAAATTGGATTTCATAAATGTATAATGAATAACTTTAAAGAATTAAACCGGGTACTCAAGGATAAGATGTAGTAATTTACAAAGTGGCAGTCTACTTTTATGACTTTGTGTTACTACGAATATTTTATGAAGGGGTTACATGTATAATAAAGTCTTGGGATATAATTTATTAATAAGGCCTAGAGTACAATTATATTTATATAGTGGTATTAAATATAATTAATGGTAACTTTGGACTTGTCAAGAGTTGACGGAAAAGCCTAAGGCCTATTGAAGCTAGTGTCTTATTGGTCCCTTTTGGTCCCACTCCAAGCCACACACTAAAGTCCAATTGAAAAGGCCCAATAGGCCAGCCCAATTAGATAATCAGTTAGTTATAAAGGGAGAAACATACAGAATTTTTTTTAAGAGATTAGAAAAGAAAAAGAAACGGTGTGTGAGAGAGTGTGAGACACACTTTCATTCTCCCTTTGAAAAAATGATTGAGAGACCACACATCTTGGGCGTAAAGTGGAATTGGAGTGAAGATTAAAAGTGTTCCCAAGTGCTTCTAATCTTTATTTTGAATTTCTCCACACCAAGGTACGCTATCTTGTTCTTAAATTCTGAAATTTACATTGTGCATGTTATCAATCATGAATGAAATAGATCCTAGTTCGTTGCTTCCACTGTGGGTTTTGCATGAGATGCAAAACCAGAATTTTTCCTTCAATTTATATCTTCTGTGACTTTTCACATAAATCACATACTATGCATCTCATGGACTATATGATAATGTCCCAATATTTATGTTACCATTATTTTTAGATAATAACAAAACAACTTTATTAAACACAACATTAAGTCATACATAATGTCATACATAATAACATACATAGCATCATACAATAGGATTTAAGGGCACACATCCTATCAATGCAAACATGTATTTAACTAACACTTTGCAGCCAACATCTTTCTCAAGTTGGTGAGTAAGTTGCGTACTGGGATCTGCACATGGATTGGTTAGTCACATAGTGGGAGCTGTGTATTGAAAAGGAGAGTGTTAGGACATATGTCACTTGTTTAGAACATATGTCATTCTTATATGCAATTGACTAATCCTTTGACAAAACGCACTTTACTTGTAATTGGGTAGATTTAGGATGAGTTTTATGCTTCAAGAAACTGTGTTTCAAGATCAAGTGTTGAAGTCATCAAGTCTGTCCAAGAAACAAGCTGAGAAGTGCAAGTTCATTAAAGCTCGATAGCTAGCTTGATAGCTAGCATGTGTCGAGGTTTGAAGAGCTGTTCCAGCCCCATGGCTCAACAGCTGCTCGACAGCATCTCGACACCTCTATCTGTCGAGGTTTAAGAAAAACAGATTTTAAGTTCTGTTTTGATTCTAATCCGTGGATGTGTCTTTGGGCTTTCTTTTCTCCTAACACTAGACATATAAAAGGATTATTTGAAGGGTTGTCAAAGAGTACACAAGTTGCACGAGCATTGAGAAATCCTTGTTCAAGCAAATTGTAACTAGAGACAAAGTTCTTGCCCTAGTTCATCTCTCTTGTGAAGAAGTTGCTGTGTAATGTGCACCGTAGGGTTTTGTAACCAAGCATCTTCTTGATCTTCATAATATGGATGAATTGAAGAACTTTGTAGCCAACAATCTTCTCTAGTTGGTGATTGAAGTCTCGTACTGGGATCCGCACAATTAGTTAGTCACGTACTTGGGAGCCGTGCATTGAAAGGAGAAATTGTCACTACAGAACAAGTCCAATTGGGTATTGGGGTAAGGGTTCAATTGTAGGTTGGTAAGGTACTTGGGATTCCTTTACTTGTAACCGCTTGTTGTGATAATAGTGGAATTTCGGGAGTGGTGACCTTAAAATCACCTGGTGGGGTTTTTGCCGTGTAGATTTTCCCCATTCGTAAACAAATCATAGTGTCATTTAATTTCCACTGCATACTTAGTTTAATTGGTGATTTATTTGTGCTACCACGCGTTTGCATGTTAATTTGATTAATTAATAAACTTGGCTAATTAATCAACTTAATCCATCACTAGGGGTCAATACGTTTTTGGCCTATCAAAGAGATTGTCACTGCAAAATAAATCCAATTGTGTATTGGGTAAAGGTTTAACTGTAAGTTGGTATAAGGTACTGGGATTCATTTACTTGTAACTGCTTATTGTGATAACAATGGATTCTTGGGAGTGGTGGCTTTAAAATCACTTGGTGGGGTTTTTTACCTTGGAGGTTTTCCCCATTCGTAAACAAATCACCATGTCAACTTTATTTTCTACTGCATATTAACTTAGTTGGTGATTTGTTTATGCTACCACACGTTTTGCATGTTAATTGGATTAATTAATTAACTTGGCTAATTAATTAGTTAATTCATCACAAGGGGTCAATACATTCTTGGCCTATCCATAACATGCAAAGATTAGGCTAAGAAGCTTCCATTTGCCTTATGGGGTTATAGAACATCTATCCATGCATCAACTGGGGCAGCACCTTACTCTTTGGTTTATGGTAGTGAGGCGGTGCTTCCAATTGAGGTGGAGATACAATCTTTGAGAGTGTTGGTAGAAACCAAGGTCCTAGAAAGGATTGGGCTAAGGCGAGCTATGAACAATTGGCTTTGATAGATGAGAAGAGGGCTAGGACACAATATCATGCACAAGGCTAACAAAAAATGATTGCTAGAGCATTCGACAAGAAAGTGAAACTGAGAAACCTTAACATGGATAGAGAAGCTTCACCCAATTAACATGGATCGACTCCAGAAATGTCACATTTAAGGGGGGGAAAAAAAGCTTGCTAAGTTGAAAATCCGAAAGGGCGGACTAGGCAAAAATTAAGGCAAAAGAACCCCGCTAGATTGAAAACCCAAAAGGGCAATCTAGGCAAAACTTAGGGGAAAAGACCATGGGCATGGAAAAATTCCTGAAGGGACGTCATGGGCAAAAATTACATGGTAAAGGAAAAAGAAAAGAAAAGAAAAATAATAAATAAGATGACAATAAGTGAAGATAATAAAAAAGGATTCTCTCATTGCTTTAATTAAAAGATAATAAGATTATTTTCATAGGGGATTTGGAACATTTCAATCCTTCATTAAATTCAAAAACAAAAACATGAGAATCATAAAAGTGCAGAAAAGTAAAATATGGGGCATAAGTGGTCACTTAGTCCTCCTTGCTTTCTTGCTAGTCCTCATGTAAGCTTTGTCATTTCTCAGAATCCACTTCATGTCATCCTCCAACCATTGCTTGTACCTCACAGTGGGAAAGATGTATCGAGGAGGAACAATGTCTTTCGTCACCCTACAACGCAGTCAAGCTTCACTAATGCTACCCAAGATCCTATTGGTGAACACCTCGGTGTGAAAGGCACCTTCATCATCAGAAGTTCCTTGAAATTCTCTAAATTTCCTTGAGATATGACAAGTGGAGTAGTATGAGTAGCAACGAAGTCCAACCAAAGGCACACAACGATCCTTGCAACAACTATGGACCACGCTTGAGATATGCCACCACTCCACGACCCACTAAATGCCGGTCTCCTTGAGGTGACCCATAAGCTCCATGTATGCCTTAAAACTCATATCATTTTGATGAAGTTGGTGTAGGAAAAACATAATTTGTATCGCATACAACATATACGTAGCAGAAAATTAACGGATCTACTTCATTCGCAATTGATAGCATGTACTATGTAAATTTTAGAATTTAAGAAAAGAGAGCGTACCTTGGTGCGGTGAAATTCTAACCAAAGATTAGAAGTACTTGGAAATACTTTTAATCTTCACTCCAATTTCACTTATGCCCAATAAGTGTGGTCTCTCAATCAGTTTATATGTATGTGTTCAAGGGAGAATAAGAGAATGTCTTACACTCACATACACACCATTTTCATACATTCATAAAATTATTCATCATATATTTATGAAATCCAATTTCATAAATATATACTTTAGTAACTTCTTACTAAAGCGGTTAGGTCTAACACTCTGAATAACCAAACTCATTAAACTTATCTCAACGGAATATTTTATATCTCCGTTAAGATATTATGAATTCCATCTTGAGAATATATGTTCCTTCAACATTAAATGTAGTTGCCTAACATATTGATGTTTTGATCGTGACTTCAGATCTCACTCCTGATATATCAAAGCAACCTATACTTCATGATTAGGCTCATTATTCTCTCAAGATTGAGAGTTTATGTAAAAAGAAGTTGTGAGATTTATTATTCATTTGACCGTTGTTAATAGAATATTTTACAAAGAACTTGTGATTTATATCTTCTGTGACCAAATCACATAAATAACATACTATGCACCTCATAGACTATATGATAATGTCCAAATATTCATGTTACCATTATTTTAGATAATAATAAAACAACTTTATTAATCACAACATAATATCATACATTGTATCATACAATAGGATTTAAGGGGCACATATCCTAACAACTGGAGGTCTCTAAGATGCCTAGGAAGGTAGGTGTTGAGGGGTATGGTAAAAGGTTGAACCAACTAAAGCCTTTCTGGTTGCTATATCTAATAAAGGGGAGGGAGAGAGAAAAAGAGAGAGAGAGAGAGAGAAAAAGAAAATAGAGAGCATGAGTGAAAAAAAAAATGATGAAAAACGATATATGATGCCTCAATGGGTTGAAAACTCAGAGGCAATTGATGCAAAATTAAAGGAATCTCGCTAGGTTGAGAGCCTAGGCAAAAGTTAGGGATTTATACCTGAAGAAGAAGAGGACTTCACCTAAAGAAGCTTGCTTCCTTCCTATGAAAGGCATCCAAACCATTAAGTGTTTCTGCCAAGATCAAGCCCATTGTGTTAACTCTCTTTAGCTCATAAGCCACCATGCACGTACGGAGGTCCACACAATATGACTTTTGAACCAAGAAATACCTTGCAAGGGCACATAAGCAAAAGGCACGAAGAAAGTACGAACGTGGCCTCTCACCTACAGAAAGGGCTGAACCGGAAAAGTACTAAAAAACCAACCTATGCTTAAGCTTGCCAAAAGCACACCACCTATTTGTCGTGGTAGAAGGGACACTCAACAAAACTTGCACCAAAGAAGAAAGATCCCCACCTATGGTAAGGAAGACGAGAACGTCAATCTCCGGTTTACCCATGATGACACCAAATTCTTCAATAGTGGGGCATAGTTCTATTCCATTGAAGTGGAATACATGAAAAGAAGGAACCTAAGTTGGTAGCAGCATAAAGAAGAGGCTCATCCACCTTAATTTGATAGTAGAAGAAGATACATGAAAGACCATAGGGGGCGATAGAATCTTGAAATTAGGACCAAGCCTTCTAATCCAAGCTGAGACATTGAGTGGAGATTTTTCTACCATTGGGGGACCTTAAAAAGGGCTTTTTGGGTTGAAAATACGTTGGTGAGGGTTTTGGACTCAAATGGCTACTTTTATACTTAAGTAGGGTGGTTAGGGTTTCTTTGATTCATAGCCCACATATGCAAGGTCAACCCAGCATATGCAAAGTCAAAGTTGCGTATGCAGGCCCATCCCCACGTATGCATGGAGCTTGGAAAAAGCCCATTCTCCCCTGTTTTGAGCATAGTTTTTCACTCCAAAGAATTCCTAGGGTTCCTACTACCTAAAGGATCATTAAAGACATATTCCAAGCACAAGACCCCAAGCATCAAAGAAGCAATGTTGTATAGAAACATACAATCCATCATATATCTTGTAAGTTAAGTGCTAGTCTCAATCAAAAGCATAAATGTAAAAAGATTTTCTTAAATGCAATCCTTTGTCTCAAACTAAATTCAAAAATTAGCTAAAGGGAATAAAAAAACAATAAAAGCAAAAAAAGAAAAAAGTTATGTTATGTGCCTATATCTCTTGAACTACAAGTGATCAATGGTGCCGACTCTTCCTTAGTTAGTAGTTAGGAGTCGCCTTTGAATCCTCCTCCTCACCACCGTCATCATCATCATCATCATCACCACCACTCAGGTGGGCCACACCTCTGGGTTCATACAAGTTTCTTGAATAGCTGATGACCTCTAGCTTGAGATTCCTAGCCAACCATACCAACTCCTCATGCTCTTGGATAGTGGGCTGCAATTCAAAGGAAGAAGGGTTAGTGACAAAACCAAAAGAGAGAAATGGCAAAAAGAGAAAGAACAAAGGGAAGGAAGAACTTATCGCCCGAGTGATGGGAGGAAAAGGATAGCCTATAACATAAGGATTACAGGGCACAGTGTGCTCCAAAGCAAAGCCATCAGGGCCATAAGCATAGACCATCCAAGGAAAGTGTGGAGGGTCAATGAGCTCATTGACAGTAGGCTCCTCCTATTACAGTTTTCCACATTAGAAGTCATAACAAACAAGGTAAAGGAAAAGGAAGAGAAGAAGAAGAGTTTGAGCATATAGCTAAGCAGTAAGGGAAGGCATGAGGCGGGTGATGCTGAACTCCTCATAGTCCAACCTATCAAGAACATGCCCGGCGTAGGGAATGCCACTCCCTAATGAGTTGTACTCAACATCAGTCATGAAATGTGGGACAAGCATGAACTCAGGAGGGTCCATTAGAATATGTGGGTGATTCTTACCCACCAACTAGCACTGCACCCTCTCTGCTAGGTATAGCGCCCTTAAGCCCACTCTTTCAAAACTCTGAAAGAGAGTCAACCACCTCAAAGACACCATTTGCCCACCATTGGCAAAGAGGTAAGCCCCCAACTAGTGCAAAAGGAAGACCCTAGCCATCCAGATGCGCTCCTCTATAGTCCTTTGTGGGAGAAGCATATAATCTGACACCAAGTTAAAGTAGCGGATGTCTTAGTGGAGTACTTCCTTCACAACATGTCGAGATCCAGTTGGATGCTCGACACACCATCCAAGTTGATGATGGCCCCTTCAAAGCTAAGGTCGGTCATGGGGTAGAAGTCGTAGGGAGTCACTGTCATCTCCCGCTCAGTGATATGAAAGGTGTGGGTAGTATCCCACCACCTCTCAATGAGGTATTGTACCAAGGTAGTGCTCATAAACCTTTCCAAAAGGAGGCCAATGATGGGCTCGAAGCCCACTTTCCTAACATAGGCCCTGGTTTTAGGGACGAGAAGGTTGTACAATTCCACCACCTTATTAGTACTTCCCTTGCTAGCATAAAGGGATGATAATTGTAAAAAATGGAAAATGACATTAAATTCTTGATTCAAGCAGAAATGATCGAAAATGATGTTTTCGATGCAAGAATGAAGATAAAAAGAAGGATGTAGTGATGGGCAAGTGCAAAAATGATAAAAAGATGTGTTAGGATTGCGTATGGAAGTGAAAATGGGCAAAGTAAGGCCTCTGCCAGGTATCTTACGTATGCAGGTTAAAGCCCATGTACACAGATAAGACCTTGCGTACATAGGCCAAAACCCACGTATGTAGAATCTTAAGAACATACCTGTGTACACAAGAACAGAGCTACGCACACATGAATACAGCTACGTACAAAGGCCCAAGCCCATGCATGCAGAATCACATAAAGAAGTAGTTCTTCAACATTTTCAGGAATACTTCATCCACAATCAATCCTAAACATGTTCCTACCCCTCCTAATGTGTCAGGTTTTGATCTAAACCCATCCCATAGCAAAACCCAAGCATTTACATAGCCACAAACACATTCAAATGAAAAATCAGAGAGAAACTTGAAAATGAGAAAAGTTTCTTTGCTTTATAGATAGATAAGTTTGTGTTTTGAAATAAAGATGCCATGATTGTAGTTAGATGCATGCTAGTGTGTGTGAGAGTTAAGAATTCAAGTGTTGAAATCATTTTTAATAAGGTTAAGGTATAAGACACAATGATGGGAGGTCAACCTTAGGGTTGGGCGATCTTAAGTGCCTAACACCTTCCCAAGAGCGTACCTAAACTCCAAACCCATACTTTGGTAGTAAGATCAAAGGTCCTCCTTCGAAAGGACACTATATATATGGTTCCTAGACCATTGCAAAAACTAGGTGGCGACTCCAAGACCCCTTGTGTTCACAATTGGTGATGACAAGAGCCTACTATTATATGCTAGAAGCAAATTCTTGATGATCATGTTGATTTGGTCCTTTTCATTTAGCCTATTGACCATTTGATATGCCTTTCCCTTCCGCCTTGTCATGTATTCGAAAAATGTCTCACCTTCCCTTTGCTTGGTAGTCCCAAGTCCCTTAGAGTTACATCAATTATGGTATTGAAGATGAATTGATCCACGAATAGCTCTACTAGCTCATTCCACACCTTTGTCTTATTCATATCTATGCTATAGTACCACCTCGATCGACCTCCCATAAGTGAGAGGGAAAATGCATGCAAAGTTTTCTTCTCATCCAAACCTTTCATTTTAACAATGCTTAGATATCTCTTAACATGCTGCTTTAGATCTCCAGTCCCATCTAACTTTTTTCGCATGAAAGATCTTGAACTTGGGAGGCAATGCAATAGGGGTTTTGGAATTCAATCCACCCATGTTGTAGAGGCAATCATCCATCCCTTAAGCTTTGCAGAATGCTAGTTGTATCTCTTCCATCTTCTCCTTCATGGCCACAGTATCCATGGTGAGTGCTTTAAATTGCATGTTCCCTTCATATTCAGCCTTATCTCTTTCATCCCAATCCTCTCCTTAATCCTCATCATGTATCTGCACATGTATGGGCTTCTTGAGCTTGCTTTCCTTTAGCTTAGAAAAATAGTCTCCTATCTTCTTTAGGGCATTGCTTTGCTATTCTATTGCTTTGAATATCTTTTGTGCGGCCGTGTCATCAATTGGAGTAGCCATTCTTTCTTGAGATACTTCTTCTTGAAACGTCTCTTCTTGAAATATCTATTCTTGATATGTGTCCTCAATCTTGACCAAATGCCTTCCGTTCTTTTCTCCAACCCAAATTGGAGTGGGGACGTGCTTACTTGATCTTGGTGATGTTATGGTGCCTGAAAAGAAGTCCCATTTTATTAAGAATATGTCCCACCCAATTGAAAGGTTCTTTTTATTATCTTAGATGTTCTTAGAAGGTATTTGAGTCCATTTTAATGAAGGCCCAATTATAAAATCACTCCCTTTCCTCTCATGAACCTTGCCCCTTGCTTTCATGGGCTTTAGTCCATTTACAATAAAGCACTCATCTTACTCTCATGGGATTTCATTAGAATGCGCTTAGAGATTTTCAACCATTTATCTCAAATATGGTCTTACAATATATCCATCACTTTTGGGCTCTTGCAATTTTTGTTTATTGTCAGCATTTCATTTTTTTGAATTAGCCCTCTGCTAGAATAAATTGTAGCCTTCCTTTCAAAGTCCATGAATTTCTCATCATTTTGGTCCTTGGCATACAACAAGGAGGCCCAAGATTAGGGAATTTCATACTAACTTTGTAGGATGTTGGATGCTAAGTCCATAGCATATTTGTTACCTTAGGCCCAAGGTCTTCCTTTTCAAGAGGCCTTTTGATTTAAGCTTATGATAGCAACTAGGCTATGGTCTCATAAACCTTTCAAGGTAAGATATACCTTTAGATTTTGGGACAAGCCTCTTATATGTGAGAACTACTTTTTTTTTTATCCCAACATCTTAGGGTATACCATAACTTTTGGGTCATCCTCAAACTCTCTTTTTTTCATCTTTTATTTGTCCTTTAGAATTGGGTGAACACAAGATATATGGTTAAACAAAAAAGAGATATAAAGGGTACCCTCTTATTGGTAGGATCTAGGACCTTTCTAAGTGTGGGTAGGCTCCCTAGAGCTAAAGGGATAGATCAGTAGGTCACTCACAACTAGGTGGGCCATGATTCCAACCTTGGGCCTAAATGGACTATTGTGGATTGGTGGCAAACAATTAATGTACTCTAAGCCCATTATAGGTAATGGCACATATTGTGAGTTAGTGGGATGAACTTCAAAAGACTTTGGCCCAAATAGGGCGTAGTTATCTTCCCACTCATCACCAACTGGGTTGAAAAGGAAAAAAGAACCAAGTAAGGCGTGTGCAAACAAATATTGAACAAGCCTTTATTAAGATTAAGAAATAAGACACATTGGAATCAAACTCTCTATCCCAAGCAGAGTCACTACTGTGGGCGCAAGTGGTAGGGAGTATGCCTCGGCCAAGTGGACCAAGGTGGAGAAAGGAAATGAAGTTGCCACCTAGATTAGGTCTAGGAACCATATGTAGAGCGCCCTTTTGTTAATGGAGTGATCTTACTACCAAAGCATATCTTAATCTTATTAAAGGCACATTCAATATTGTCATTCTAGACTCACACACACACTAGCATACATCTAGCAATCAAAATGGCATTTCATCCCAAACCCTAACATACATCTATCATGGCATCTCACCATATAAATCTAAGGGTAGATCCAAACTAGCATGTTATTACATTCAAGCAGAAACATAAACATGCTAGCAAGGCATAATCATCAAGTACATCCCATATATCCAAACACAATATCAAGGCCTCAAACAAATGTATTCATCATGTTCATCAGCCAAATACATGTTCATGTGAATGCATGTCTTACCTTACTACACCACAACACCTATGCATCAATGCATGATCATTCATATGCATGTTCATGGCATATAAAAGAAATATTTGAAAAGAAACCCTAATGTATCATGTGACGCACAAAACACAAACAGACAAGAAGGCAGAGACTTATAGGCATGAAAACAGGGTAAAACAAAAAGCATATTATGCGAATAGAATAAAGAAACAGAAACAAAAAAGGTTCGGATTAAGGTTTCTGAGCACGAGTATGCGTTCGCATACATAGGGCCTACGTACATAGCCTAGTTGTATGCATATACATACTTTGAGTATGCATGCGCACACATGCAGGAAGCATGCGTACACATACATGCCCTAACCCTAACCTAGAAAACAAGAATACAGCAGCATAAAAACTAAACCTAGCAGCCTAGCATGCTTGAAATAGAAAAAAAAACGTCAACCTTAGCTAAATAGGCATATTAAACATATATAACATAAAAGAAAGCAAGAAAAATAGATTTAAAAAAAAAAAAAAAAAGGAGGCTAGAACACTATACCTCAAAGACAAAGCTCTTTAGGTTGATTTCAACCATTCTCCTCAGTCAATCTATTCACAATAAAAACAAAAGTGATTAGTAAGCTTGAAACTCGAAGATCAAGGCCAAAAAAGGCCCCAATCAAAAAAATATTGACTTGAGCATGTTTTGTGAAAAATTCCCTCTTTGATTCACTATTTCTAGTGAATCTTCTATTTTCCCTTAGGATTTTCTATGTGTTTTGAAAAGGTACCATGTATGGTTTTATATAGTTGAAAAATGGGGGTTTGGAATGACTCCCAGACGATGTGGGATTCGTTCCGAAACCCAGCCTTAATGCAGAAAAACTTGTATTTCCTAATTTCTGGAACCTTAGCGTGTGTATTTGCAGCTTGAGTATGCGTGCGCATATGCATGCATGCATACGCATGCCCTAGAATTTTTGTGGTCTTATTTTCTAGAAATAGCTTATTTGATTCATAAAAAGAGTTATATTTTCCAAAAATACTTTCCTCAAGTCAATTTCAATCTGATTGGGCCCCAAACCAAACTTGGGCTTTATAATTCCAACATCATTGGGGAATGGGGGCTCGAATTGTAAAGGATACAAAATGATGGAAATATGCATATACACAGCGGAAAAATAACGGATCTACTTCATTCATAAATTTTAACATGCACTATGTAAGTCTCAGAATTTGAGAACAAGAAAGTGTACCTTGGAGCGGTGAATTTCAAAATCAAAGATCAGAAGCACTTGCAAACATTTTCAATCTTCACTCCAATTCTACTAACACCCAAGATGTGTGGTCTCTCAATCAGTTTTCAAAGAAAGAATGTCAAAGTGTCTAACACTCACATACACCACTTCACAATGGTTTTCTTACAACTCCTTTACAGATATTTCTTCCTTTGTATCTAACTGATTATTTAATTAGGCTGGCCTTTTGGGCCTTTTCAATTGGGCTTAAGTGTGCAGTTTGGAGTGGGACCAAAAGGGACCAATAAGACACTGGCTCCAATGGGCCTTGGGCTTTTCTATCAACTCTTGACAAGTCCAAAGTTACCATTAATTATATTTAATACCACTATATAAATATAATTGCACTGTAGGCCTTATTAATGAATTATATCCCAAGACTTTCTTGTACATGTAACTCCATAAAATATTCGTAGTAATACAAAGTCATGAATGTAGACTGCCACTTTGTAGATTACTACATCTTATCCTCGAGTACCCAGTTTAATCCTTTAAGTTATTCATCATATATTTATGAAATCCAATTTCATAAATATAAACTCTAGTAACTATTTACAAAAGTAGTTAGGCCTAACATTCTAAATAACATACCCATTAAACTTATCTCAATGGAATATTTTGTATCTCTGTTAAGAGACTATGAATTCCATCTTGAGAATATATGTTCCATCAATAGTAAATGTGGTTGCCCAACATACTAAGGTTTTGACCGTAACTCTAAATCTCACTCCTGATATATCAAAGCAACCTACACCTCATGATTAGGTCCATTATTCTCTCAGGATTAAGAGTTCATGCAAATATAAGTCGTGAGTTTATTATTCATTTGACAGTCATTAGGAGAATAATAAATCTCACTGTGGTCCAGTTCAATATGTCTTAACTCTTAAAACACATCAACATACCAACTAGAAATCTCCATTTTCATGATCAAGACAAATCATCTTAGTTGATATGTTATAGTCTTCGCAAATGAAATGCCCAATTTCATCACCGACTACGAACTAAAATTCTATGTTTACAAAGAACTTTTGTGATTTATATCTTCTGTGACTTTTCACATAAATCACATACTATGCATCTCATGGACTATATGATAATGTCCCAATATTCATGTTACCATTATTTTAGATTATAATAAAAAAACTTTATTAATCGCAACATTAAGTTATACATAATGTCACACATAATAACATACATAGCATCATACAATTAGATTTAAGGGCACTAATCCTAACAATCTCCCACTTGCCCTAAAGACTATTGTGCACTTATCTAACTCCCATTTCCTCCAAATGTGACTCGAAAGTCCTTTGGGGCAAGGCTTTGGTAAAGGGATCCGCTAGATTCTTTGCACCATCAATCTTTGCTACAACCACATCTCCACGAGCAACAATGTCTCGAATGATGTGATACTTTCTCTCAATGTGCTGTCCTTTCTTGTGATTCCTTGGATCCTTGGATTGTGCAACCGTTCCACTATTGTCACAGAACAATGTAATAGGAACTTGCTCAATTCTCATAATACCAAGATCAAAAAGGAATTTCTTGAGCCAAACAGCCTCCTTTGCTGCCTCACAAGTTGCAACATATTCAGCTTCCATGGTGGAGTTTGCAATACAAGATTGCTTAGCACTTCTCCAACTTATGGCTTTACCTCCCAAGGTGAATACATATCCCGACGTGGATTTTCTGAAATCTAGATCTGACTGAAAATCAGAATCTGTATGGCCAATGGGAATCAAATTCTCACACCGATAAACAAGCATATAATTTCTCGTTCTCCTTAGATACTTAAGAATATGCTTTACAGCTTGCCAATGTTTTGGTCTTGGATTTGATTGATATCGGTTGACCATGCCAACTGAATAACAAATATCCGGTCTAGTACAAAGCATGGCATATATGAGACTTCCCACAGCAGAAGCATAGGGAACTTGTCTCATCATGTTTTCTTCCTCTTGAGTCTTAGGCCATTGGTCATCAAACAGAGGAACTCCATGTTTGAAAGGAAGTAATCCTTTCTTAGAGTTTTGCATGCTAAACTATTCTAGAACCTTATCTATATATCCAACTTATGACAAGCCTAACATCTTATTCTTTTGATCTCGCCAAAGCTTGATCCCTATAATATAGTTAGCTTCACCCAAGTCCTTCATATCAAATTGGCTTGACAACCAAACTTTAACCGATGACATTACCCCTACATCATTTCCAATGAGTAGAATATCATCTACATAAAGCACTAGAAACATCACTACTTTGTCTTGATGTCTTTTGTACACACATGGTTCATCAAAATTTTGTTCAAAACCAAATGATTTGATTGCCTGATCAAATCAAATGTTACATGACCTAGATGCTTGCTTAAGTCCATAAATGGACCTTTTCAACTTGCATACCATATGCTTTTGGTTCTTTGCTATGAAACCTTTCGGTTGCAACATGTAGATTTCTTCTTCAAGATTGCCATTTAGAAATGTAGTCTTGACATCCATTTGCCAAATCTCATAATCATAATGAGCAGCAATGGATAAGAGAATTCTGATAGATTTAAGCATGGCTACTGGCGAAAAAGTTTCATCATAGTCAATGCCTTCTTTTTGTGTATATCCTTTCGCCACTAGTCTTGCTTTGAAGGTTTCAACATTTCTATCTATCCCTCTCTTCCTCTTATAAACCCATTTGCAACCAACAGGTTTAATGCCATTAGGTGCCTTTACAAGATCCTAACTTGATTGGAATACATCGAATCTAATTCAGATTTCATAGCTTAGACCCAATGATGTGCATCTATATCATTCATTACCTCCTCATAAGTGTAGGGATCCGATTCAGTCTCTTCTGAGATAGTTTCATAAGTTTCTCTCAAACCTATAAATCTCACAAGAGGCCGAACAATTCTCCCACTACGACGAGGCACCTGTGTAGTAGACATCTCATTAGTAGTATCTTGTGGTGTATCTAATACAACAACGTTATCCCTAGCTTCATACATTGGTTGTTTAACTACAGGTTCATTCATTTCAGCCAAGACAACTCTACTTCTAGAAGTAAAATTATTCATATAGTCATTTTCCAAGAATTTGGCATTTGTGCTAACAAATACTTTATTATCCTTATGACTATAGAATAAACCTCCAACTGTTCCTTTTGAATACCCTACAAAGAAAACCACTTCTGTTTTAGATTGTAACTTGTCAAACATTCTTTTTAACACATGTGCTGGACAACCCTAAATATGGAGATGTCTCATACTAGGCTTACGCCTATTCCACAACTCTACAGGTGTTTTAGGCACAGACTTCGAAGGTACCAAATTCAGAAGATACATTGCAGTATTTAAGGCATATCCCCAAAAAGAAATTGGTAGAGTCGAATAACTCATCACGGACCTAACCATATCTAAAAGAGTCTAATTCCTTCTTCCTTCTACACCATTTTGTTGTGGAGTTCCAAGTGTAGTAAAATGGGATATAATCCCATTTTTAGTCAAGTAATCCTTGAAATCCCCAAGAAGGTATTCGCCACCTCGATCAGATCGAATGGCCTTTATGCATTTACCCAATTGATTCTCAACTTCAGCCCTAAACTCTTTGAACTTTTCAAAAGTTTCGGACTTCCGTTTCATTAGGTACACATAACCAAATCTAGAGTAATCATCAGTGAAAGTAATGAAATACTCATAACCACCTCTTGCTTAGATTGACATAGGACCACATACATCTGAATGTACTAGTTCTAGAAAATCTTGAGCTCTTCTACCTTTTGCATTAAAAGTTTGTTTAATCATTTTACCTTCCAAACAAGATTCACAAACTAGAAATTCATCAAAGTCCATCGGCCCTAAGAGTCCATCTTTGATAAGTCTTTGAATTCTGTTTGAATTAATATGACCCAAACACAAGTGCCAAAGATATGCTTCACCAGTAGAAGGAAACTTTCTCTTTAATGATTTCACATGTGAATTATTATCTAATTCAGAATTATATAATTCATGTTTAACAGAAGTTAAAATATAAAGACCATCAACAATATTGCCAGAATAGATAAACACTTTACCCTTCTTTATTACAACATTGTCTTTAAGGATATCACAATATCCATCTTTACATAAATAAGTTGCAGAAATTAAATTTCTACGAACATTAGGTACATAAAGACAGTCTTGCAATATTAAAACCCTAGACTCAAAGCATAAATTAACAACGCCAACAGCTACAACTGAAAACCTACTCCTATTAGCCAAAGTAAGAAACAATTCCCCTTCATGAAGCTTTCTGGTCTCCTGGAACCCTTACAAATATGATTAGTACAACCCGAATCTACACACCAAGAATCTGTGGGATTTTGTACTAAACATATTTCAAGGAGGAATGAACTTTTCCTTTGATCTTCTTTCCTTTGTCGACAACCCCTAAGGCAATTTGCTTACCCTCTTGCTTAGTGAAATCCTTCTTCTTCTTCTTCTTACCCTTGCCTTTCAACTTAGGTTGAGAAGTAGGATCTTCACCCACATTGGCTTCAACACTAGAAGTACCAAGGATGCCTTCCGCCGCCACTAACTCATTCATTAATTCAGACAAAGAATAAATCTTTTTTTCATATTGTAATTGAATCTGAATTCCTTGAATGATTCCGGTAATGACTAGAGTATCATATCCATTTGGGATTCTCCATCAATGTCAGCACCTAAAACTTCCAATGTATTCAGATTATAGATCATTGTAAGACAATGCTCTCTCACTAAACTACCTTCAGCCATTTTGGTATTATAAATTTTCCTCATGGTTTATTGCCTTGCTGAACGGTCTTGCTCACTAAACATCTCCTTCAGACTTTGCATAATGTTCGAAGCTAGTTCTACATCCTGCATTTGATGTTGTAGAACATTTGAGATAGATGCTAAGATATAGCACTTGGCCATCTCATTAGATTTCTGCCAATGATCATATCACTGTTTTTCCTCAAGAGGAGCATCTAATGAAGGAAAGTTAGGACATGGTTGAGTTAGCACATATTTGTGCTCTTCAGCAGTTAAAATAATGTCCAAATTTCTTTTCTAGTCAACATAGTTGGATCCAGTCAGTTTGTTTTGATTAAGAATAGAAACAAGTGGGCTAAATGATGCCATGTTCAAATCTGAAAATAATAAATATGAAAATAATAAGTAAACTGGACATTATCAATTTAGCATATAAACATATAGTATGGAACCTTACTAAAACCATAACACAATATATACAACGACAACCCAATCCCATATCCAATTGTTGGAAAAACTGGTTTTGTATCTCATAAAAAACACATAACGGAAGCAATAAACAAGGATCTATTTCATTCATGATTGATAACGTGCACTATGTAAATTTCAGAATTTAAGAATAAGATAGCGTACCTTGGTGTGGAGAAATTCAAAACCAAAGATTGAAGTACTCGGGAATACTTTTAATCTTCACTCCAATCCCAAGATGTGTGGTCTCTCAATCAGTTTTCAAAGGGAGAATGAAAGTGTGTTTCACTCTCACATACACACCATTTCTTATATCACTCATAAAATTTGTGTATGTTTCTCCCTTTATAACTAACTGATTATCTAATTGGGCTAACCTATTGGGCCTTTCCAATTGGGCTTTAGTATGTGGCTTGGAGTGGGACCAAAAGGGACCAATAAGACACTAGATCCAATGGACTTTGGGCTTTTCCGTCAACTCTTGACAAGTCTAAAGTTACCATTAATTATATTTAATACCACTATATAAATATAATTACACTCTAGGCCTTATTAATAAATTATATCCCAAAACTTTATTATACACATAACCCTTTCATAAAATATTCGTAGTAATACAAAGTCATGAACGTACTGCCACTTTGTAAATTACTGCATCTTATCCTTGAGTACCCGGTTTAATCCTTTAAAGTTATTCATTATATATTTATGAAATCCAATTTCATAAATATATATACTTTAGTAATTTCTTACCAAAGTGGTTAGGCCTAACTTTCTGAATAAATGAACCCATTAAACTTATCTCAAGGGAATATTTTATATCTTCGTTGAAAGATTTTGAATTTCATCTTAAGAATATATGTTCTGCCCAACATACTGAGGTTTTGACCGTTGCTTTAGATCTCACTTCTGATATATCAAAGCAACCTACACCTCATGATCAGGTCCATTATTCTCTCAAGATTAAGAGTTCATGCAAATAAAAGTCATGAGATTTATTATTCATTTGATAGTCGTTAGGAGAATAATAAATCTCACAGCGGTCCAGTTCAATATGTCTTAACTCTTAAAACATATCAACATATCAACTAGAAGTCTCCACTTCCGTGATCAAAACAAATTATCTTAGTTGATACGTTATAGTCTTCGCAGATGAAATGCCCAATTTCATCACCAACTACGAACTATAAATTCTAAGTTTACAAAGAACTTGTGACTTATATCTTCTGTGACTAAATCATATACTATGCATCTCATGGACTATATGATAATGTCTCAATATTCATGTTACTATTATTTTAGATAAAAATAAAACAACTTTACTAATCATAACATTAAGTCATACATAATATCATACATAGCATCATACAATAGGATTTAAGGGCACAAATCCTAACACCAATATCCCTCAACATAGAGTGAACATTAAATACTATGATTGATTGTGAACTATTCTCTTTATTAGTGCTATCATGATAACTCTTATCAAACACTAATAATATGCGGTATTACATTTAGCCTCTAAGTAATAATAGTAAGAACTCAGCATAGAGGATACTATAATACTTAGTCTAGTGTATACCATTATCTAGAATCATGTGTAGCCAAATTTCATCCCTTTAATAGGCTTATTTCGGAGTACCATGATAAAACACCCTCCGCATGGAATGCAAAGCTCGAAGCTAAGACAAGGTGTTTGATTAAACCACTATAAACCAGGAAATTCAATCTTGTAGGACCATGAAATAAATACTCTCCGCATGGAATGCTAAGCTCGAAGCAAAAAAAAAGTATATATTTCACACTACTATGAACCATTGCATACATACCTAAAGTTCCCATGAGTTGTAAAATAAGTACATGTCTCAAAATAAAAGAAAAATGTAAAGATGTTCTTAAAATACAACCCAATGTCTCAAAAGAGCTCTAAAATGTAGAAGATAATGCTAAAAAAGAAAAAAAGAATGAAAAAAGAAAGAAATTGGAAATAGGCTATGTTGTCTATCTGTCTATCTAATTTAAGGTTCCTAACAAGCTAAACAAGCTTCTCGTGGTCCACTATAATGGGCTTTAAATTGAAAAGAAGACAGTGTTGGGATAGATGGACAAGGATAAAAATGACTTACTGCTTTTGTACCCTTGTGTAAAGGGTAGCCCATGACATTTGGGTTCTATCCCACAAGACACTCCTGAGCAAAGCCATCAGGGCAATCGCAACGGGAAAGGACAGCATAAGATAAGTCTCACTAAACTCATCATAGTCAAGGTCAACCAAGAGTTGCTGGGCGTAGGGTATGCCACTCCTCCACAACTGATACTTAGCATTTGTCATGGAGAGTGGGGCAAGCATGAAATGGAGAGGATCCATCAGAACCTGTGGCATGTCCTCACCCACCAATTGCCAAGAAACCCTCTTAGCTAGGTAGAGGACCCTCAGACTAGCACCCTTTAAGGGTTGGGTGATCCTGGAAGAGATGATGGCAGCTACCTCTAGGTCCAAACTCATAGCAAGAGGAGCACCTACCCAAGGACTCTAAGAAATCTGTAGAAGAATACACGGTTACAATAAAAACCTTACCGAACATGCAAAGAGAGTGAAGGGAAGAAGATTTTTTCTCACATCCTCAGTATAAAGACTATTGAGATGAGCTCGAACTGAAGGGAAGCTCCTCAAATCCACCTCCATTCCACGCGTAATGAGACTGTAGTTCACGGCCCAATGTTGCAAGATAAAACAAGAAATAGTTTGCAAGATAAATAACACTTTGCAAGATGATAGTTTGCAAGGTAAAGCCATTTTGCAAGATGATAGTTTATGAGATATAGTATGGTTTGTAAGATGATAGTTTGCAACATAGATGATAGGCATAATTTGCAAGAGCATGAAATGTAGTCTATAAACCTAGATGACATGGTAATAGATACAGTTTGCAAGAATAAGAACCACATAAAAAAAGAAAGAAAGTCTAATCTCAAGGAGCTTCCAAGGCCTCACCAGCTAGTGTAAATTCCCCCAGCTGAGAGTATCCAAAATGAGTATAGATAGGCAAGACAAGCTTGGCCCTCGTTTGCCTCAAGAGTTTGCCTGAAGTCCTGGAAAAGGGATAACCACCTCAAGGACATCGTCTTCCTTCCATCAGCGAAGAGATACGCCCCCAATAAATACAGCAGGAATGCCCTAGCCATCTGGGCACAATAATCAATCATCACTTGAGAACAAGGCTTGTAATCCACCTTGTTAGGACATATGTGTTTCACATGTTAAGAAAATATGTCACTATTTTATGTAATTGGCTAATCCTTTGACAAAACGCACTTTACTTGTATTTGGGTAGATCTAGGATGTGTTTAATGCTTCAAGAAACCTTGTTTCAAGGCCAAGTGTTAAAGTCATGCAAGTCTGTCCAAGATTCAAGTACGAAAAGTGATATTCATTAAAGCTCGACAACTAGCATCTATTGATGGAAATATGCATGTACACAGCCAGAAAACAACGGATCTACTTCATTCATAAATGTTAACAAGGACCATGTAAGTTTCAGAATATAAGAACAAGAGAGTGTACCTTGGAGCGGTGAATTAAAAAACCGAAGATTCGAAGTACTTGGGAACACTTTCAATCTTCACTCCAATTCCACTAATGCCCAAGATGTGTGGTCTCTCAATTAGATTACAAAGGCAGAATGTCAAAGTGTCTAACACTTACATACACACCACTTCACATTGATGTTCTTGCAATTCTCTACAGAAAATTCTGCATGTTTCTCCCTTTGTATCTAATTGATTATCTAATTGGGCTAGCCTTTTGGGTCTTTCCAATTGGGCTTAAGTGTGTGGCTTGGAGTGGGACCAAAAGGACCAATAAGACACTAGCTTCAATGGACCTTGGGCTTTTCTATCAACTCTTGACAAGTCCAAAGTTACCATTAATTATATTTAATACCACTATATAAATATAATTCCATTCTAGGCCTTATTTATAAATTATATCCCAAGACTTTATTATACATGCAACCCCTTCATAAAATATTCGTAGTAATACAAAGTCATGAATATAAACTGTCACTTTGTATATTACTACATCTTAATCCTTGAGTAACCAGTTTAATCCTTTAAGGTATTCATCATATATTTATGAAATCTAATCTCATAAATATATACTCTAGTAACTATTTACTAAAGTAGTTAGGCCTAACATTCTGAATAATAAACCCATTAAACTTATCTCAAGGGAATATTTTGTATTTCCGTTAAGAGACTATGAATTCCATCTTGAGAATATATGTTCCATCAACACTAAATGTGGTTACCCAACATATTGAGGTTTTGACCATAACTTTAGATCTCACCCCTGATATATCAAAGCAACCTACACTTCATGATCAAGTCCATTATCCTCTCAAGATTAAGAGCTGATTTAAATATAAGTCGTGAGTTTATTATTCATTTGACAGTCGTTAGGAGAATAATAAATCTCACACCGGTCCTGTTCAATATGTCTTAACTCTTAAAACATATCAACATACCAACTAGAAATCTCCATTTCCATAATCAAGACAAATCATCTTAGTTGATATGTTATAGTCTTCACAAATGAAATGCCCAATTTTATCACCGACTACGAACTAAAATTCTTAGTTTACAAAGAACTTGTCATTTATATCTTCTGTGACTAAATCACATAAATCATATACTATGCATCTCATGGACTATATGATAATATCTCAACATTCATGTTACCATTATTTTAGATAATAATAAAACAACTTTATTAATCACAACATTAAGTCATACATAATGTCATACATAATAACATACATAGCATCATACAATAGGATTTAAGGGCACTAATCCTAACAATCTCCCACTTGCCCTAAAGACTATTGTGCACTAATCTAACTCCCATCTCCTCCAAATGTGTCTCCAAAGTCCTTTGGGGCAAGGCTTTGATAAAGGAATCCCTTAGATTCTTTGCATCATCAATCTTTGCTACAATCACATCTCCACGAGCAACAATGACTCGAATGATATGATACTTTCTTTCAATGTGTTTTCCTTTCTTGTGATTCCTTGGATCCTTGGATTGTACAACCGCTCTACTATTTTCGCAGAACAATGTAATAGGAACTTGCTCAATTCTCACAACTCCAAGATCAGAAATGAATTTCTCAAGCTAAACAACCTTCTTTGCTACCTCACAAGTAGCAAAATATTCGGCTTCCATGGTGGAGTCCGCAATATAAAATTGCTTAACACTCCTTCAACTTATGGCTCCATCTCCCAAGGTGAATACAGAACCTGGCATGGAATTTCCGAAATCTAGGTCCGATTGAAAATCTGAATCTGTATAGCCAACGGGAATCAAATCCTCACTTTGGTAAACAAGCATATAATTTCTCGTTCTCCGTAGATACTTAAGAATATGCTTTACAGCTTGCCAATGTTTTGGCCTTGGATTTGATTGATAACGGCTGACCATGCCAACTGAATAACAAATATCCAGTCTAGTATAAAGCATGGCATACATAAGACTTCCTACTGCACAAGCATAAGGAACTTGTCTCATCATATTTTCTTCCTCTTGAGTCTTAGGCCTTTGGTCATCAGACAGAGGAACTCCATGTCTAAAAGGAAGTAATCATTTCTTGGAGTTTTGCATGCTAAACCGTTCTAAAACCTTCTCTATATATCCAGCTTGTGACAAGCCTAACATCTTATTCTTTCGATCTTGTCAAAGCTTGATCCCTAGAATATAGTTAGCTTCGCCCAAGTCCTTCATGTCAAATTGGCTTGACAACCAAACTTTTACCAATGACATTACTCCTACATCATTTCCAATGAGTAGAATGTCATCAACATAAAGCACTAGAAACATTACTACTTTGTCTCGATGTCTTTTATACACACATGGTTCATCAAGATTTTGGTCAAAACCATATGACTTGATTGCTTGATCAAATCTGATATTCCATGATCTAGATGCTTGCTTAAGTCCATAAATGGACCTTTTCAACTTGCATACCATATGATCTTGGTTCTTTGCTCTGAAACCTTCCGGTTGCATCATGTAGATTTCTTCTTCAAGATTGCCATTAAGAAATGCAGTCTTGACATCCATTTGCCAAATCTCATAATCATAATGAGCAGCAATGGATAAGAGAATTCTGATAGATTTAAGCATGGCTACTGGCGAAAAAGTTTCATCATAGTCAATGCCTTCTTTTTGTGTATACCCTTTCGCCACTAGTCTCACTTTAAAAGTTTCAACATTTACATCTATCCCTCTCTTCCTCTTGTAAACCCATTTGCAACGAACAGGTTTAATGCCGTTAGGTGCCTTTACAAGATCCCAAACTTGATTGGAATACATAGAATATAATTCTGATTTCATAGCTTAGACCCAATGATGTGCATCTATATCACTTATTACTTCATCATAAGTGTAAGGATCCGATTCAGCCTCTTCTAAGATAGCTTCATAAGTTTCTCCCAAACCTATAAATATTATAGGAGGCCGAACAATTCTCCCACTATGACGAGACACCTGTGTATTAGACATCTCATTTGTAGTATCTTGTGGTGTATCTAATACAACCACATTATCCCTAGTTTTATTCAACGGTTGTTGATTTACAAATTCATTCATTTCATCCAATACAACTCTACTTCTAGGAGTAAAATTATTCATATAGTCATTTTCCAAAAATTTGGCATTTGTACTTACAAAAAATTTGTTGTCAATTAAACTATAGAATAAATAACCCCTAGTTTCTTTTGGATAACCCACAAGCAAACATACTTCTAATTTTGGTTCCAACTTATTAGACTTCCCCTTTAGTACATGTGCTGGACAACCCCAAATGTGGAGATACTTCATACTAGGCTTGCACCCACTCCACAATTCCATGGATGTTTTGGGGACTGATTTAAATGGAACTAAATTCAAAAGGTGTATTGTTGTATCTAAGGCATACCCCCAAAAGGAAATTGGTAAAGTTGAGTAACTCATCATAGACCTAACCATTTCCAAAAGAGTCCTATTCCTTCTCTTCGCTACACCATTTTGTTGAAGGGTTCTAGGTGTAGTCAGTTGGGATACAATCCCTTTCTGAATTAGGTAATCCTTGAAATCTCCAAGAAGGTATTCGCCACCTCGATCAAATCGAATGACCTTTATGCGTTTACCCAATTGATTCTCAACTTCAGCCCTAAACTCTTTGAACTTTTCAAAAGCTTCGGACTTCTATCTCATTAGGTACACATAACCATATCTTGAGTAATCATCAGTAAATGTGATGAAGTACTCATAACCTCCTTTTTCTTGGGTTGACATAGGACCACATACATCCGTCTGAACTAATTCAAGCAACTCTTGGGCTCTTTTACCTTTTGCATTAAAAGGTCGTTTGGTCATTTTACCTTCCAAACACGATTCATAAACTGGAAATTCATCAAAGTTCATGGGCTGTAAAAGTCCATCTTTGATTAGTCATTGAATCCTAATCGAATTAATATGACCTAAACGCAAGTGCCACAAATATGCATCATTAGAAGGAAACTTTCTCTTTAATGATTTTACATGAGAGTTATTATCTAATTCAAAATTGTATAATTCATGCTTATTAGGAGTTAAAATATAAAGCCCATCCACAATATTTCTAGAACACATAATCATTTTATCCTTCTTTATTACAACATTGTCTTTCAGGATAATACAATAACCATGTTTACCTAAATAAGTTGCAGAAATTAAATTCCTATGAACATTAGGTACAAACAGACAGTCTTCCAATATTAAAACCTTAGACTCAAAATATAAATTAACAACACCAACAGCTACAACTGGAATCCTGCTCCCATCAGCCAAACTAAGAAACAATTCCCTTTCATTCAGCTTTCTGGTCTCCTGAAACCCCTGCAAAGAATTGCAGATATGATTAGTACAACTTGAATCCACACACCAGGAATCTGTGGGATTCTATACCAAACATATTTCAAGAAGAAAGGAACTTTTCATACCCTTATTCTTGGCAGCTTTGAACTTTGGACAATTCCTCTTCCAATGTCCTTTCTCACCACAATGGAAACACTTTCCTTTGGTCTTCTTCCTTTGTCGACAACCCCTAAGGCAATTTGCTTACCCTCTTGCTTAGTAAAGTCCTTCTTCTTCTTCTTTTTACCCTTGCCTTTCGACTTAGGTTGAGAAATAGAAACTTCACCCACATTGGCTTCAACACTAGAAGTACCAAGGATACCTTCCGCTGCTGCCAATTCATTCATCAATTCAGACAAAGAATAAATCTTTTTGTTCATATTATAATTCAGTCTGAATTCCTTGAATGATTCCGGTAGTGACTGGAGTATCATATCCACTTGGAATTATCCATCAATATCGGCACCTAAAACTTCTAATGTATTCAGATTAGAGATCATTGTGAGACAATGCTCCCAGATTAGTCACTCAGTCATAAGAAAAGAATGAAATGGTTGGTAACCATTGGAGAAAATTGAAGAGGCAAGAAGGCAACTGATGACTAAACTAAATGTAGTTTAGGCCTCCCACTAAACTACGTGTAGTTTAGAAGAAAAAAAAAGTTTTTAGAATATCTCCAATGGGCTCTCGACATATAGGAATCGTAAGAGAAAGTCTAAGAAAGTCCCTAGTAGACCATGAAGTAGCAAGAATGTTACAAAAACACCCGAATGATAGAAATACCCTCAGCAGATTAAAAGGCACAAGGAGCCTAAGAAACATCCCTAGTGAATTGAAGGGATTAAGAAATATCCCAGTGGATTAGAAATCACTAAGAAAACTCCTTCGTGAGTTAAGATCATCAACCAACTCCCCAGTGAAAAACAAATAGGCATGTTTTCCCTAAGAATCATTAGGGACTCCCTAGTGGATCCAAAACACCAAGACAACTCCCTTAAGGGTTGTGAGGAAAGGAGTTCCCCAAGGAGCCAAGAATTAACAAGAAAACTCCCCCGTGAGTAGAACTAACACCAAACTCTCCAATGAGTCATAAGAGAGAAGAAATATTTTCCCCAGTAGGCTTCACATTGTCAAGAAACTTCCTCATAGGTCAAAAAATCACCAAGAGGGCTCCCTCGTGAGTCACCAACACAAACTCCTTAGCGAGTCATTTTCCTCGATACATCACCAAGGACTTCCTCGTTAGTTCGAACAACCAAGATTGCTATGATACTTGTGCACATATCCCATGGGAATTGACTATGCAAGCACAAACCCTAGACAATTCAAGAAAAGGAGAATGCAGAACTTAAGTACATGTCCTTTTTGGAATTGAACATGTATGTCACATAGAGGCAAGATCCTTGCTAGAGTAGAAGAGATTAAGATAGAGATAAAAGTCACATAAAGGCAAAAGCCTCACTGATTAGAAGAGGTTGAGATAGAGACGGAAACTATCGGTAGAAGTTTGAGGTAAAAGCCCTAGATGGACACCACATATATGTATCCTTGGATAGTGAACTTGGCATTGCTCATTTCTTGAGTAACAAAGGTGGGAATTCGGACATACGAATCCCATGCGACTTTGCAAGATTGTACCCCGCCTTATGTATGCATGTTGTTTGTCGTGTTTGTAGTTTGGGCCCAAGCCGTACGTGGAAACAAAATGTTTGGTCTATTATTCTTTTGATTCTGTTAGCGGAGCTCAGAAATCAAAAGTGGGGCATCTATAGACACTGCATTTTATACTCCTTAAAAATCGAGCCCCCATTCCCCATAATGATGTTGGAATTCTAAGGTCCAAGGTTTGTTTAGGGCCCAATCTAATAGAAATTGACTTAAGGAAGTGTTTTTGAAAAAATAAATATTACTCTTTTTTGGCCTAAATAAACTCTTTTTGGAAAATGAAGACCACAAAAACCCTAGGGCATGCGTGCGTATGCTAGGGTTTCAAAAACTAGAAAGGAAAGGTTTTTCTATATTAAAACTTGGTTTGGAATGAATCCCACATTGGCTTGTAGCCACCCCAAATCCCTTTTCTCAACTACATAAAGCCTAAAATGGTAGTTTTCAGAAGATAGTGAATCAAAAAGGGATATTTTTATAAAACACCCTCAAGTTAATATTTTTCTAATTGAGACCTTTTCGGGTCTTGATATTCAAGTTTCGAAGGGTTACTAATTGATTTTGGTTTGGTTGTGACTAGATTGACTAACGAGAACGGTTAAAATCATGCCAAGGAACTTTTGTTTGGAGGTAAAAGTTCTAGCTTCATCTTTGTTTTCATCTTGTTTTAATTCTTGCTTTGTATGTTTTATTTGTTTTATATATGCTTTAACATATCTATGTAGTTTAGGTTTACTTTGCCTTATTATGTTAAGCATGTTAGGTTGTTAGATTTTAGTTTATGCTTATCTAGTGTTCTGTTTTTCTGGGTTAGGGTTTAGGGCGTGTATGCGTGTGCATGCTTACTGCATGCATATTTATACTCAAAGTACTCATATGCAAACAACTAGGCTACGCATGCATGCTCTATGTATGCGCACACATCTTATGCCCTGAAACCCTAATTTGAGCCTTTTTGCTTCTATTTCCTTGTTTTATTTATGCAACATGCCTCTATCTAAGTTGTGTTTCATATCTTTAGGCTTAAGCTTCTATGTTTTGCTTTGCTTTTGTTGTTTACCTCTTTGATGCTAATTAAGGTTTTGATTTGTGATGATGCACAGAAAATTAGTAGGCTGAATGCTCTGGGCTTCAATGGACTAGTGATTGCTTGGAAGGCTTGAAAAGAAAAAGACACCAGATCAAAGGAGACTGGGGTGGACCGGCCAAGAACCCTCCAATGCTTAAGTTAGTTTTTTCTCTAGGACTCAGGAATTCCAAGATTTTAGGAATAGTGAAAAACTTACATTCATTTGATGTGGATAAGTCCTTATATAGTGGGCTTTGGGGTGGTTACTTGTCTTGGTAACTTCCCCAATATTTGTGGAGATTATAAGGTTCGGAGTTAACTTCCACAACTGCTATAGAAGTTAGAAGGTTCAATCCTATCTTCTATAACTGCTATTGGAAGTTAAGCACTTAGCAGCGATAAGCAAGGATTTGATAGCATGTGGTCCAAATTACCAGCTCTTGCAAATAAATCTATTTTCTGGAAATTTCCCAAGTGTCGAGGGGTTGTCCATGTATTATTTTGACAGACGACCCTTACATTTATGGACGACCTTCTATTCCTGGATGATCTTTTTAAGCTGGGCTGATGCTTGGTTTTGGACGACTCTTATGGATGAATCGGAGATGGTCTGATTTCTCGTCCCTTATCAGTTGCTCCCTTGTCCAAGGGTCATCCAGAGTATTGTAGAGTTCACTATCAACCTTTGACACATGCCACTACTTTAGTGGCTTAATATTGTGCCACGTGTCATCATTATTTTGATCGAGACAGACTGTTCCAGATTGTGCCACGCGTCATAATCTCATTGGTTGACTTGTCACATCGATTCCATTTTTCATAGAAAATGCCCTGTGTCCTCTCTTGGATGGTCTGCGTTGTTTCGCTAACCTCACCTCTGGGCCCTATAAATATGTACACTCTCTCTCTTACCCCTTACCTTTCTCATAATTTCTCTTTTGCCATCTCGTCCAAGAGCCTTGTCTAGTCTTCGTCTTCTAGTTTAGTCAGGTATTTCCTCTTCTCATCCTTAAGTTTTTGTCTTAATCTTTCTTCCAAGCAATTATGTCTACATCTAGTAGTAGCCTAGAGAGAGTGATAGACGAGTACCAGGACGTTTCTTCTAGAAGTGGAGGTAGTTATGAGAGTGGTTAGGGTAGCACAAGCAATAGTAGTAGTGCCTCAGATAAGCATTATTCGTCTGGGGTTCCTAGTTTTTCTTTAGAGGAATTACAGGAGATGCAACGTAGGATAGTTTTTGGGACGAGAGCTAGCTCATCCAGAAGACCACTAAGTCCTATTCAAGATGCGAGGAAAAGGAAGAAGAATAGGAAGAAGAGGAGAATGTATTTATAGTTGTGCCTTTGAGGTAGCATCTATTTTAGACGAGACCAAATTAAAAAATCTTGTAGATAGGTATCAGATTCCTAGGGAGTTTAGGCCTCATCTACTTAAGAATGGGGAATGGTGTTGTTCTCCTTCTTTTGGCTTAGGTGTATATACGTCTTATCTCTTAGCAGGTCTTAGGTTCCTTTTAAATTCTTTCTGTAGAGGCCTCCTTCATAGGATAGGTATTGGACCTAACCAGCTCAACCCCAATGCTTGGAGGACAATAGTTGCCATGCAAGTGTTATGGCGTGAGGCACTGGAAGGGAATCGTTCAATCATAGTGGGTGAGTTCCTTTACTATTATAAGCCCTCAGAGATAAAGAAATCCGCTGGTTTTTACCAGTTCTCGTCTAGGGGCCCTCATTTTAGTTTAAGTAGTTCTTCTGACAAGCTTTGGAAGACTAAGTTTTTTATTATTTCTGGAAATTGGGCTAGGGACTAGTTGATGTGAATAGTGCCCCCATTCCCTTCTTTTACCAGCCCCCTAGGTCATCTTCATTCTAAGGGTATGTCTTTCTTCCATTTTTCTCATTGATTTTCTCTAACCTTTTTTTACTCGTCTAACCTTCTTTTTTCCTTTTTGTATTGATGCAACTGTAGTTCATCCACGTTTGGACAAATTTTATGTAGATCATATTGATCAAGTTCCCGCCTTCCTTGAAAGGTCCTTCCACAATTTAGTGACTCTTGGTCATCTAGCAGCTTGGGGAATTAGTCATGTACCTTTTGTAAAGAACCTCACGCACAAAGAAACTACTCGTCGAAGTGAGTATTGTCCATCTCTCTCTCTCTCTTTCTCTTTTTAATGATTTTGCTTTCTTCATCATTGGAATGGCTACCATAAAGGAAAACAAGGAGAAAGCTATGACAAGTGGTGATGAAGATGTCCAAGTTCAGGACAATACTACCCCTTCAATCATCAAGAAACCTACTGTCCCAACAGGGAAGAGGAAAGGGATATCTGGCTTGGTGGACCTTGGTGACCTTCCAAGTCGTCGAGGTCCCAAGAAGCAAAAGTCCAGCAAGACCCCTCTTCCTAAAGTTCCAAAGTTCACTCCTCCAACAGTAGATTTGGACTATCAGATAGGCCAAAAACGTATTGACCCCTTGTGATGGATTAAGTTGATTAATTAGCTAAGTTTATTAATTAATCAAGTTAACATACAAAGCACGTGGTAGCACAAACAAATAACCAATTAAACTAAGTATGCAGCGGAAAATAAATGACACGATGATTTGTTTACGAATGGGGAAAACCTACACGGCAAAAACCCCACCGGGTGATTTTAAGGTCACCACTCTTGAAACTCCACTATTATCACAACAAGCGTTTACAAGTAAAGGAATCCCAAGTACCTTACCAACCTACAGTTGAACCCTTACCCCAATACCCAATTGGACTTGTTATGTAGTGACAGTTTCTCTTTTTCAATGCATGGCTCCCAAGTACGTGACTAACCAATTGCGCGGATCCCAGTACGCGACTTCAATCACCAACTAGAGAAGATTTGTTGGCTGCAAATTTCTTCAATTCATCCACACGATGAAGATCAAGAAGATGCTTGGTTACAAAACCCAACAGTGCAATGACACAGCAGCTTCTTCACAAGAGAGATGAACTAAGGCAAGAACTTCGTCTCAAGTTACAATTTGCATAAACAAGGATTTCTCAATGCTTATGCAACTTGCCACACTTTGACGGCCCTTAAAATAATCCTTTTATATGTCTAGGGTTAGGAGAAAAGAAGGCCCAAAGACACATCCATGGATTAGAATCAAAACACAACTAAGAATCTGTTTTTCTTAAATCTCGACAACTACAGGTGTCGAGGTGCTGTCGAGCAGCTGTCGAGCCTCAGGGCTAGACCAGCTTCTTAAAGCTCGATAGATGCAGCTATCGAGCCAGTTGTCGAGCTTTAATGAAGAACACTTCTAAACTTGTTTTTTGGACAAACTTGCATGGCTTTAACACTTGATCTTGAAACCTTGTTTCTTGAAGCATTAACCTCATCCTTAATCTACCCAATTACAAGTAAAGTGCATTTTGACAAAGGATTAGCCAATTACATAAATAATGAATGACATATGTTCTAAACAAGTGAAACACATATGTCCTAACACTATCCAGTGGCAAGCGTGGCACCCATCCAGACCATTCCACTCGTCTAGTTTGAGAATCTTCCCCTTTCAGCCAAAATGTATCGCAAGGCACACCCTTCTGAGCCAGCCAAACGTCCTCCTAACCTGTGTTGGACGAGGGTTATGCATGGAAGACATTCAAGGGAATCATCATTGACAATGAGGTGAACTCATGTTATAATATGTCAGTGAGAGACTTTGAATGTTCTGCCATCCATGATCTTTTCAAGGTATATTATTTTCATTGCTTTTGTTTGATTTTCTTCAGATTCAAATAAAATTCCTAACTTTCCTTGATCTATTTGCAGGCCATGTCAAAGTTATACACCACATCCAACCAAGCTAAGGAGTTGTGTGATGAAGCCAATACGGCCAAGGAAAAGAACAAAGAGTTGAGCAATGAGGTTTTTTTGAAGAAAGGGGAAGTGATCAGATTGACTGAGGATCTCACTCATCTACAAGGAATTGAAGCAAAGCTGAAAAATTAAGTTGAGGAACTCAAGGCAGACTTTGTTGAAAAAAAGACCCGTATCACTCACCTAGAGGGGAAAGTTTTAGGGCTCACCTCATCCATGGAGAAGGCTTGGGAAGAAGCTATTGCAGCTTTCAAGAAGTCAGACGAGTACAAGAATTGTCTAGAGAGTCATTATGCTGTTGGCTATGAGGACTTCCGTACTAATGCCAAGGAAGCATACCCTAACATGGACTTTGACTCCTATAAAATTCCTCTAGCAACAGAGAGTTCCTTTCTTCCGACGAGTTCCGAGGATGTCAACATGGTGGATGATCCTACAACTGAAGTAACCCAAGATGCTACTGTTGCCAACAAGAATGGTCCAAAGTCTGGGGGTGACGTCCCTAGCAGTTTATCCCAGTAAATTTATTTTTCTCCTAATTTTTTTTATTTATTATTTTAGTGTATTGGAAATGCCCGCTGTTTTGGGCTTTACTTTTTTAGAATTTACCCAAGTACAATTCCCTCATTCAAGTTTATGGACGGGCTACATATACAATTGCCTTTATTGGTTTTACATAACTCAAGGGTTTTTGGACGGTGGTCGTCTACCCTTCTTTAGCTTTTATGAATGAATTTCTACATTTATTTCTATTTCTCATTTGGTGTTTGAACATGTTATATGCTTCATGAGCGAATTTTGTTTATATCGTCCATATTGTTTCTGGGGTTTTGTGTGGTCTGTCCACTTATGAGGACATTTTACCTCGTCTTGACTATATGAACAAATTTTTATCTACATCGTCCATGTTAAAACAAATCCTTCATGTTCACCACTTACAATTCTTTTTATTTCACAAGTGTAACTCGTCTATGAATGGCGTCTCTTTTTGCTAGCTTTATCCGTCCAAATATTTGACTTATCGCTTGCATTATTCTTCGTCCAAGTGTTTGGAAAATCCTTTATTCATTTTTGGTCAAGACGTTTCCAGCATTTACTCGTCCAAGGATTGGACTGTTTGGCTGGTTAAATTCATTCATTGACTTTGAAATATTCTTACGTGCACGTTTTCTCTCGTCCATCAGTTAGACGAATTTACCTTAAGCTTTACCTCGTCAAGTGCTTAGACGGATATATCTTAGGTTTATTTTTGTTCGCTTTATCTTTATTTTAAGGAAAACTTATAGATGTTATTTCCCTACATCCAGAGATTTTATTTGTCTTTGGCCTTTAGCCTTCTTGTGGATTAGTTTGAATGAAATCACAAAAAATATTCACATAGCATCATATACATTTGAAATCCAAACTGTATGTTCATAACATAAACATCGTCCACAAGCATGGCACATGCTTACAAGCTAGTGCCTTAAGGAATTAAAAATACTTATACAAACAAACAGACTAAGTCCATGACTTTGTCCATCGCAAATTCTTCCACTGATAGCGCAAAATTTAGAAACTAATGCACTTTTAGGGAATTAAAATATTTAAACACGCACTAGTAGTAATAAACGTAAGTAAATATGAGGAAAACAACACACAACTTCAACCTCGTCTATGACACTCATCCATGGTGACATTTGTCCAAATTGACCCTTCATTGATAGTACCTTCTCAGATGCTCAACGTTCCAAGGGTGTTCTAGGTTCCGTCTATCTAGGGCTTCCAAGTAGTATGACTCTTGCCTTTTGCAGTTGATTACCCTATAAGGTCCTTCCCAATTAGGCCCTAGCTTTCCATGGGCTGGATTTTTGGTTGCCAAGAAGACCCTTTTAAGGATGAGGTCCCCAATGTTGAAACTCTTGGGTTTTACCATTGCATCATACTACCTGGCCATAAGATTCTTGTATCTTGCTGTTCTTTGCTCTGTGTCCATCCTAACCTCATCTATAAGATTGAGGTTGAGACAAAGTTGTTCTTCATTCTCCTCGTCCTAATACCTCATAACCATATGGTTGGCCATGTGCACTTCCGCTGGTATGACTGCTTCGCTCCCATAGGCTAGTTTGAAAGGAGTTTCCCCTGTGGGGGTTCTCACTCTTATCCTATAAGCCCATAAAACACCTGGGAACTCATCTAGCCATACTCCCTTTGCCCCCACAAACCGAGTCCTGATGATCTTCAACAAGAATCGGTTTGCAACATCTACTTATCCGCTTGCCTGTGGGTGGGAGAGCGAGGAATAATGATTCTTGATTCCAAATAGCTCGTAAAAATCCTTGAAAGGTGTGTTATCAAATTGTTGTCCATTGTCAAAAACTAGTACCCTAGGTACTCCAAACTTGCATACAATACTCTTCCAGTCGATGTTCTTGACATTTTGTTATGTAATTTTCACTAAGGGTTAAGCTTTCACTCACTTAGTGAAGTTATCAATTCCCACCACCAAAAACTTCATCTGCCTGGTTCTGAGTGGAAAAGGACCCAAAATATCTAATCCCCACTATACAAAAGGCCATGGGGCTATCATTGGGGTAAGGTACTCCGACGGCTGTCTAGGGACATTACTAAATCGTTGACATTGATCGCACACTTTGACATATGCCTTAGCATCAGCTTGAATGGTTGGCCAGTAATAACCCACAAGGACAACCTTGTGGATGAGTGATCTTGCTCCTAAATGGTTGTCACACGCTCCCTTATGAAATTCTCTCAATACATAGTTTGCTTCGTTTGGAGCTAAACACCTTAGGTAAAGCTGAGAAAAGCCTCTTTTGTATAGCACCTCGTCTATAAGGACGTATCTGGTTGATCTAATCCTTAGCCTTTTGGCCTCGTCTTTTCCTTCTAGAAGCCTTCCATCTCTTAGATAGGTGACAATTAGGGTCATCCAATTTTCTTCACATTCTATCTGCTATACCTCTGAAAGATCTATACTTGGCATATATTGAACTTCATTAAATTTTTCCATTGGTTCATTTGCTGATGCCTCATTTGCTAAAGCGTCTACTTCCATGTTCTCGTCCCTTAGGACTTGAATGAAACATACTTCTTTAAATTTCTTAACAAGGCATTTTACCTTATTAAGATATTTCTTCATCTACTCTTCCTTAACTTTATACATTCCATTCACTTGACCTATAATCAACTGAGAATCTTCTTGGACGAGTATTGACTCTGCCTCTAAGGACTTAGCCAATTATAGCCCTTTAAGAAGGGCTTTGTATTCAACCTCGTTGTTGGTTGCTTGATACTGCAGGCGAACCTTGTACTTAAACTTATCTCCTTCTAGGGACTTCAAAACAACTTCTATTCCTCTTGTATGTTGTGTAGACGACCCATCTACACGGACGACCCACGTCTTTTCATCTTCCATTCTGTCTAAGTCACCATGTCCTGGAGTGAGTTCCGCAATGAAATCTGCTAGAACTTAAGCCTTTATCGCATTCCTTGGTTTATACCTAATATCAAACTCACTAAACTCAATAGACCACTGGATCAATCATCCTACGGCCTCTAACTTATTCATCGCCTTCTTGAGCGAATGATCAGTCATGACATTAATAACATTAGCTTGGAAGTAATGCCTTAGCTTCCTGGAAGCCATTACTAATGCAAAGGCCAATTTTTCCATCATCGGATATTGGTCCTTCTGCTCCCCTCAGTGCCAGGCTTGTGTAATACACAGGCTTTTGCTCCCGTCAGTGCCCGGATGAGCTTACCACATATGGGGACACTGCTAAGTATAAATATAACTCCTCATCTGGTATGGATGGACTCAGCAAGGGAGCCGTGGTAAGATAAACTTTAAGATCTTGCAAGGCCTTTTGGCACTCGTCCGCCCATTCGAACGCCTTCTTGAGAATTTTGAAGAAGGGTAAACATTTATCTGTAGCTTTCGAAACAAACCTGTTTAGAGCTACAACTCGTCCAATGAGGGATTGGACTTCCTTGATATTCTTTGGTGGTTCCATGCTTAATATAGCTTGGATCTTATCTAGATTCGCTTCAATTCCCCTTTGTGAAACCATGAATCCTAGAAACTTCCCCGAGGACACCCAAAAGGCACACTTGGATTCAACTCCATTTTGTATTGTCTAAGTGTATCGAAGGTTTCTTGTAGGACGTCTAGACCTCTTCGTCCAAGCTCTTCACCAACATATCGTCCACATACACCTTTACATTCCGTCCTATCTGTGGGCGGAACATATAATTGACTAACCTTTGGTAAGTTGCCCCCGCGTTCTTTAAACCGAAGGGCATCACCTTACAACAAAACAAACCTTGACTAGTAATGAAGGATGCCTTCTCTTGATCTGCCTCGTCCATCTTTATCTTATTGTACCCTGAAAAGGCGTCCATGAAGCTTAGCAACTGATGACCTGCTGTTGAGTCCACCAACTGATCAATGCGCGGCAAAGGATAACTATCCTTAGGGAAAGCTTTATTAAAATCAGTGAAGTCTACACACATCCTCCACTTGCCATTTGCCTTCTTCACCATTACCACATTAGCTAACCAATTCGGGTAATAGACTTCCCGAATAAATTGCGATGTGGTTAACTTCTCGACCTCTTCCTTGATGGCATTGTCTCACTCTAGGGCAAAGACCCTCTTCTTCTAACGAACAGGTTTGGATGATGGGTGCATATTCAACCGATGAGTGATAACATTTAGGTCAATTCCTGGCATGTTTTCATGACTCCATGCGAAAACGTCAATACTCTCCCTTAAGAACTGGACAAGGTCTTGCTTCGTCTTCTCCTTCATAATTGTTCCAAATTTGGTAAACTTCTCAGGATTACCCTCTTCTAGAGCGATGTCTTCTTCCACTTCTGTGGGCTCCGCAGTAACCCTTCTCTTGTCTATGCTCATCGTCTGCATGTGCTCGTCCATAGCCAACATGTCTAGATAGCATTCTCTGGTGGCTAATTGGTCTCCTTGCACTTGACCTACTCCACAAATGGTAGGTAGACGTTACTACTTTCCTATTGTTTAAAGTCGGTCTTCCAATGATAGCATTGTATGAAGACGAACAGTCCATAACAAAGAAGTTTACCTCTTTGGTTATCTATTGTGAATACACTCCTACCACTATAAGTAATGTAATGGTACCCACAGGTTGGACTTTCATCCCTCCAAATCCTACCAAGGGCGAATTTACTGGATGAAGTTGATCTCGTCCAAGCTTCATTTGCTAGAAGGTAGGGTAATATAGAATGTCTGTTGAACTTCCATTGTCTATCAACACCCTCCTAATCGTATAATCAACAATGAGGAATGTGATGACGATCGCATCATCATGTGGGTGGTGGACCCTTTCAGTGTCCTCATCCATGAACGTAATGGCTTGCTGGTCTACTGCCTTCATCCTCAGAGGCCTTCCAAAGAGTTGAACATTTTGCACCACCTTCAGATACGTCTTCCTTGACTAGGAAGATTGCCCTATTGAGGTCCCGCCTATAATAACTCTTATTTCTCCAAGCGGGGGCCGTGACGATTCTTTGACCTTTCCCTTGGACTTCTTGTCCTTATGCTCTCGTCCAAGAAAGTTTCTCAATTTTCCTTACTTGATGAGATTCACTATTTGCAACTCTAAGTCAAAACACTTGTTTGTGTCATGCCCATGGTCTCTATGGAAGCAGCAATACTTGTTCCTATTGCGCTTGTTGCGATCACCCTTCATTTTTTCTAGCCACTTCAAGGACAAGTCATCCTTGATTTGCGTAAGTACTTGTTCAAGTGGCATGTTCAAGGGCGTATATTGCTGAAGAAGAACTTGCCTTCTTGTTGTCTCGATCTTTCTTCTCTCTCATCTGGGCCTTCTTTGGACGAGGACCCTACTCTGGATGGCGGGAGATCTACTTCCATTTGTTCTGCCTTCTTCCTCTTCTTAGCTATGATTGCATCCTCTACATTCATGAAGTTTTGGGATGAATGGACAAGTTCAGCCACGGTTTGAAGCTCTTGCTTATAAAGCTTATGGATGAATAAATCAGAATTAACTCCATTATAGAAGGCTACTAATAACAACTTGTTGTCCATCTCGTCTACTGTCAAGGCTTCCCTATTAAAACGAGTAATGAAGGACCGCAAACTTTCATTTTCCCCTTGCTCTATGGTCAATAGACTAGACGAGGAATGCTTATGCCTTTGTCATCCAATAAAATTTTTGACAAACAACTTATTCAATTCTTTGAAAAAGCTCACAATGTTTGGAGGTATCTTGCTGAACCACACTCGTGCCAGCCCTTTAAAGGTGGTAGGAAAGGCCTTACACATAATCTCGTCTAGAGCCCCTTGAAGATGCATTGTAGTCTTGAAGGTAGCAATATGATCAATAGGGTTGCGCATTCCATTATATGAGTCCAAGGAAGGCATCTTGAACTTGGAAGGCAGGGGATAACTGTTGATGGAAGGCACGTAGGGGGAATTAGTCCAATGGACTAAATCATCTACGAGATTTGCCCTTCTCATGTTCTTCCTCATCTTGTCCATGGCTATCCTCATCTGATCCACCTCCCTTTCCATGTGTGGCACCCTCCGTGAAGCGGTACCCCTTGACTGATTCTTAGGCTCAATGATTTCTCCATCTTTAACTTCTTGACTCTAGACTTGCTCTTTTATATATCTTTCATGATGTTGCCTCCTTAAATTAATCTCTTTAGTCAACTCTTGGTTCTAACGGGTTAATTCCGCCATGGCGGCTGCCATGGACTATATGTGTTGGATGTAAGGTAGTTGCATGACAAGTGCCAACCAGCGATCACATTTGGGATTACTAGAAGTGTTCCCACTCTTCTAGTGGCCTAGACTAGTGGCCATTGATCTTGTCTGAACCATGCAGCCTTTTTGTCAAAGGAAGATAATTGCAAAACACAAAATTAACTTTCCCACAGACAGCACCAACAAATGATGCACAGAAAATCAGTAGGCTGAATGCTCCGGGCTTCAATGGATTAGTGATTGCTTGGAAGGCCTGAAAAGAAAAAGACACCAGATCAAAGGAGTCCAGGGTAGACCAGCCAAGAACCCTTCAACGCTGAAGTTAGTTTTTTCTCTAGGACTCAAGAATTCCAAGTTTTTAGGAATAGTGAAAAACTTACCTTCATTTGATGTGGATGAGTCCTTATATAGCGGGCTTTAGGGTGGTTACTTGTCTTGGTAACTTCCCCAATATTAACTTCCACAACTGCTATAGAAGTTAAAATGTTCAATTCTATCTTCTATAACTACTATTGGAAGTTAAGCACTTAGCAGCGAGAAGTAAGGATTTGGTAGCACGTGTTCCAAATTACCAGCTCTTGCAGATAAATCTATTTTCTAGAAATTTCCCATGTGTCAGGGGGTCGTCCATGTATTCTCCTAACGGACGACCCTTACGTTTATGGACAACCTTCTATTCATGCACGATCTTCATAAGCTAGGCTGATCCTTGGTTCTGGATGACTCTTATGGACGAATTGGAGATGGTCTGATTTCTCGTCCCCCCATCAATTTGTTTGATTACCATGAGCATGCTTATAATATGAACACACATCGATGCATAGGTGTTGTGGTGCAATGAGATAAGTAAGGTAACTCATGAATTTATATGGACAGGCATTGATTTGACAATGACATTGCCTTGGTGTCGAATATGAAAATGCTTGATTGAATGCTATGCGCTTTGATGTTTAAATGCCTTTAATACAATGATTCTAATATAACATGTTTCTGTCTTTGTGAATATGTGTTTGCTTATTGCCATGATAGATGAATGACTAGGTTTGGGATGAATATGTCATGTTTGCTTGCTTTAGATACATGCTAGGTGTGTGTGAGTTAGGTTAACAATATTGAGTATGCCTTTATTGGGATTAATATATGGGACACAATGAGTGGAAGCCGACCTACGGGGTTAGGTGGGGTTGGGTGCCTAACACCTACCCATCCCTATACCTAAACTCCGGACATGTGCTTTGGTAGTAGATTAGTCATTCCACGAAGGACACTAATATATGGATCTTAGACCTAATCTAGGTGGCAACTCCATTTTTCTCTAGCTTAGTCCACCCTAGGCCAAGTCGTACCCCTATGAAACACCATAGTCGCAGGCGCTTGCACCCACACTCTTGAGCGTGATCCTTCTGAAGAGTCTTCGACTAGTCAAGATGATGATGATGATGATGATGATGATGCTTTTGGCTTTGAGTATGATGTTGAGATGATGCCCTCTCAGTGATTCACCCTTTGTCACTTATGACAAAAAAGGGGAGTAGTTTTGGTTATGAGAGAGTTTTCTTGTTGCTAGGAGGAAAGCTAGACTAGTGATAGGGGGAAGGTGCTTTTGAGATATGTAGTGAGGTTTTTGTTGAATAGTTCTCATTACATGCACCTTGTTCTTGTGACCTTTTACATACATTGTACTTCTTTGAGATATATGAAGATGATGTATGTTTTCACCTTTATCTCACATGTGTTGTTTCTTATCTTTTTTTATACACATGTCTCTTCATTTACACAACTTGTCTATATTTCACACTTGATGCCTTGATGGATCTTGTTTAGTGTTTCAACTAAGACAAGTAACAAGTCTTTCATACCGTGGTCTCTCTTCTAGCAAAGTTTTTCCAGAGTTCACTGTTTAGTTAGGCTTATGTAATTTTGTGTAGTAATTAGGAAGATTGTTGTTTTAACTTCTCTTATAATTAATCTTGTGGTTTTGTCATAGATTGCCAAACAGGGAGATTTTTAGGGTCATATTTTATATGTAATTTGCTAATCATTTGACAAAATGCACTTTACTTGTAATTTGGTAGGTCTAAGTTGGGTTTAAAGAACTATGTTGTTCAAACATATCAAGTGGTATCCTTAAAGACATGAAATTTGATCCAAGAAACAAGTGAAGAAAAGTTGTATCATTAAAGCTCGACACTAGCTGCTAACGAGGATTAATGGAGAAGCTTGACACAAGCTCGATCTGTCGAGAACTATGAATTTAGAATTTCAGATCTGAATTTTGGCCCATGATGACTTGAATGATTAGGGTTTCTCTCTTTACAACCTTAATAATATATAAGGCTTATTTTAAAAGTCATCACGTATGAAAAAAGAGACCTAGAACTTATATAACATGTGTGAAGCTACTGCGTTTGTACGCCTCAAGTTTTTGTAACCAAGTGCTTCTTGATCTTTATCATTTACGAAGTGAAAAACTTTACAGCCAACAACAATCAATCAAGTTGCTGGAGTCAGTACGTACTAGGATCCATAGAAAGGAATCAGTCACCTATTGGAGATTTATGTAAAGCAAAGAAGTCTACTACAAGATCAAGTTCAATTGGGTATTGAAGCGAATGTTCAACTATAGGTTGGTATTTTGGGATAAGCCATGGTAGTGGTAAGATTCCTCATACTTGTAACATCTTAATTATTGATTATTGGATTCTTGAGAGTGATGATCTTAAATTCACCCGATAGAGTTTTTGCCTTGCGAGAGGTTTTATCTATTTGTCAACAAAATACCGTGTTAATTTATTTTTCGCTGCCGTTAGTTTATTTGGTGATTTTTTGGCACGACGCTTGTTTATATGTTCTCTTCCGATCACATAAATTTGAGTTTGAGTGAGTTAAGTGTAAGTGCACAATTTGTACCCGGTCCAATCACTAGATGGACCTAGGCCCAAAGAGTCTTATACAATGAAATTTGTAGAGTATAGGTTTGAAATCTAGGTTAGGGATATTGGAGAGTTGATAAACAAGCTAGAATGCCGCAATCTATGCAAATAATAGATGAATATGACAAAATACTCACCTCGGACGTAAGCCGAGGACCACTTGTATTGCCTTTCTTTCTCTAAACAAAATATTACAATTGGTCTTTAAGTTTTTTTCTCCTCGCCCCCCTCTTCATACCTCTCATGTCCTCTTATATCCCCCTTCTTCTCTTCCTCCTCTCCCACATGTAGCACAAATTTTCCTCATAGATACTTGTCCCATCCACCACCTTCTTGAAGTCTTCAAATAATAGCTGGAAGGCTGAATATTACTGTTCAAGGGTCATTTCTCCATTAATGCAGCCAGGGAGGTAGATGTAGGGCCTTTAATGCGGTGGTAGCAGCTTTTTTCCTCAGATATTTCTCGCACGTTCCTCCTTCTAACGAGTGCTTGGATCATGCCTTTACCCAACAGATCTTCTAGAAGTATGTCTCTAAATCCTTTAGCACGTCCCATGGCCTTTACTGGGCCCGTCCGAGGAGATACTTCTCCTCGGACAACTCCTCTGCCCCTTGTAGCGTGAACTGGCCTGTGGGCCTCGAAGACTCTGATTGAACAGACTTATACCAACAAACTAGGCCCAAGGCCCAAATGTGCATTTAAGCATTTTTAGCCCCCACAATAGCCCCTCAAAACTTCATTTTTCCCCCATCCGAAAAGAGAAATGGAGTTTTGAACCAACAACGTACCCTCCACACACTTTGCATACTGCCACACATGTAGAGGTTCTTTCATTCCTTTAAAACTGCCCTTGACGCTTTGAAACCTGGAACACTTGCATTAATGACTGCAAGTTACGTCTTGTTCCCCACGTTCGACAGTGAGATACGCATCCAACGGTCCGGGTTTGCTCTAAAAATTTGAGTGGGATAATTCTGATTCGAGACCGCCTCCGACACGCCAAAACGCCTAGGAAACCGAATCTCCATCCATCCTTTCAGAAATCAATCAAGTCTAAGAGTTACTCACTCTCTTTCCTCTCAAGAAGCTCGTGAAGAATCGCCTAACTATTTCCCGTAAGTTCTCAACTTCCTTTACTCGTTTCTCCTCGGCTTGTGTCCTCGGCCACCAACTAGACCCCTCCCCTTCTCTAAACTTTCATTCTCACTCCTACCAAATGGGTAGATTTAAGTGTTTAGTAGATACCAACGTCGGTATGGAGGGTTTTCGGGCCAAATATCTTATTCTCCAAGACGTAGGCTTGAGATATTGCCTAGTAGAAGCCATAGGTAACACTAGAAGAGAGGGAGAAGTTATCATTCCCATCATCGCATTCCTAGAAGGTGGGATGACCCTTCCCATGAGAAACGTAACCAACGAATACCTACGTAACCATAGGTTATGCCCAGATCAATGCACACCAAACGTGTTTAGAGTCTTAGGTTGTGTCGACGCTTTAAATGAACAAATGAGTCTGAACCTCACATGGCACGACGTCGTTTACATGTACGAGTGCCATAAACTTAAAGGCGTAGGATATTACCTTGAATCTAGATCTAACATTGTTAGGCTCATATCCTATCTTCCCAAATCCAACAAAGGCATGAAAGACGACTATCTTATCGCCTCAAGAAACTAGTCTGACGGTCCTCATTGCCCAGTCGAATGGGGAGACCCAGGTGTGACTCCATAGGAGTTAGATTCCCTAACCTGTGACTTAGTCCCATTAACTTTACCGTTTTTGGTTACATTACGTATTACTACACCTTTCTTTGATATTCATTACTGATCTAACCATGCTCGTCTCTTCGGATGTTTTTCACAGATAAACAACACATACGGCCGCATCTAAGTCTTTGCAGCGTCGTGGACCTCAATCGTGTTCTTCGATCCGAAATGTTTGTTAGCGAAGACCTACAAGTGAGAGCAGCCCACCTACTATTAGGATACGATCCTTTATCAAATGATTTCCAAGAGATTGACAATGCGATCACCGCAGGAGACCAATGACTCAAAAGGATAGATATTTCACGACGAGGCTTCCTTTCTGACCATGAACTCCCAGATGAACCCTCCATCATATTGTATTCTCACCCCATCACTGCAATTCCTCTCTCAGCGCATTCCCAAACGACAGCCATCCGAGAAGAACCGTCATCTTCACAACGATCGCTTAATGAGGAAATTGAACAGTTTCGCCTTAAAAAAGCTAAGAGACCTCGAGAGGATCAACTCGTCATCCTCTCAGATGAAGAGCACGTGCCTGCAGAAACTTCTGGCATAAAGGGTTTAATAATAGCACAACCCGACTCTAGCTCCGAGGAAGACGACATGTCTACTCTTAGGAAGCTGATGTCTAAGAGGGGCACAAAAGCCTCTAAAAAGGGCGCAGTTGAGTCACAGATCCCTCCCCCTTTGCCACCACCCCCTCCTCCCTCTGATCCTAAGATTCCCATTCCGGAGCCTAAGAAGAAGAGGAAAAACGAGGCCGAAGAGGCAGATATGGTGAGGCAGAAGAAACTAAAGCAGCAACAACAACAACAGAATGTAGGTAAAGGTAAGGGACGTGCCTCTTCGGTAGAGAGTGGGGAAAGCCATGACTTGGCCGAGGTACGCCGTGCGCAGGCCAACTAGTCTCTGGCATTGAGGCTAGATGGGGCTCCTATTTCTTACCAGTCCAGCATTAGGGCATTCCAGCAAGGACATGCTCATCACCTAGCCAATGCATTAGAGTAACCTCTTCTTCTACCGAGGACATGGAAGCCTTAAACGACATGAGTCAACCACATCTCTTCCTCTCCCTGAAAAGGGACTTGGCTTTGGTGAGTGTCCTCCATCATCTCCATATTACTGTTGTCAACGTACTCTAGTATATAATCATTCATACACATTTTAATCTTTGCTTCGATAATAGTACACTTGTTCAACACTTCTATGTAGGCCATACAAGAAGTTTTTACTGCAGAAAAGTGGGTAGAGGATTCTAGGAAGAAGGCTACGGCTGAACGCGAAGCCAGAATGGAGACCGAGAAGGCGTTTTGCCAAGCTCTAGCGAAGAATGAGAATCTGACCAAGCAATTTGCAGATGAAAAAAGGGGGAGAAACGGTGCCGAGGCTAGCCTTAAGACAACTAGAACTCAAGTGGAGGGGCAGCGTAAACTCCTGCACCAAAAGGATGAGGACCTGTCCAAAGCTCAGCAAGAAAATTCCGATTTAAAGAAGGAGCTTGCTCAAGCGAATGAGGAGGTTCGTGCCCTCAAGGAAAGCATGGAGGCTATCAAAAAGGCTGCCTACAATGAAGGGGTAGTGACAATAGAAGATTAACTGACAGAGGAGTTGGCTGAGTTATGTAGGGAATATTGCCAACAAGTATGAGTAGAAGCTCTGAATGCGGTTGGAATTCCTACTACATCTGAATTGAGGAAGGCCAAGAACATTTGGATCCCTCGGGACATTCAAGTGATAGAGGAACTTCCTCCTACCACACTTGCCCCCGAGATAACGCCTACTACATAGCTATCCATCATTCAAGAACCCACCCCAATTCCTAAGGAACCTGCCTGTTCTAATAAAGAGAAGGAGCAAGATTGGGAAGCTGAGAAGCTTTTGGGCATGGATGTCGAGCCCAACATTCCTCCACAAGGGGTGAAGGACAAAAGAAAACAAATCCAAACCTCTTTCGAGGTGGAGCTCAAATAAACAGAGGAGGACAACAAAGAAAAAGGGGGTGTCAGCATGTCCAAGCAAGACGCCTCCACCAAAGCTTGAGGCCTAGACCAGTTAGGGCCCCTTTTCCATTTGTAATGAGTTTTTTGTATTGGAACTTTTACCTTAACCTTCTTATTTCTAAATTTTATTTCCGATATATTTCTCGACATAATCAACGAGCAATTTGAAAGGTTGTTTTTTCAATTGGTTTCTAATTTCCAATAGTAACATACTAATTTCGTTTATCTTACTATAAATTACATGCATAGATGATAATATCTAAAATTCGACAACACATAATCTAAAACTTAACTTGACACTTAGTTCAAGACATAAAGCAAAGTGTGAAACTTACCATGGTTTATCAATATGTCACTTCGCATTGAGGCATGTAACAACATGACTTGATTTTTATTTGATGCTTAGCGTAATGAACCGAAATGTTAATTTTCCCAAAGTGGAAGGTCCGAGGACCCGACGTAACTAAGGTTCTGTTTAACATTCAATAAGATACCAATTTCCACAAGGTACATGGTCCTCAGACCAAACATGACCAAGTCTTTGTTTGACACTTACAATAAATAGATCGAAATGTTAATTCTCCCAAAGTAGAAGGTCCGAGGACCCGACATAACTAAGGTTCTGTTTAACATTCAATAAGATACCAATTTCCACAAGGTATGTGGTCCGAGGACCAAACATGACCAAGTTTCTGTTTGATACTTACAATAAATAGATCGAAATGTTAATTTTCCCAAAGCAGAAGGTCCGAGGACCCGACATAACTAAGGTTCTGTTTAACATTCAATAAGATACCAATTTCCACAAGGTATGTGGTCCGAGGACCAAACATGACCAAGTTTCTGTTTGACACTTACAATAAATAGATCGAAATGTTAATTTTCCCAAAGCAGAAAATCCGAGGACCCGACATAACTAAGGTTCTGTTTAACATTCAATAAAATACCAATTTCCACAAGGTACGTGGTCTGAAGACCAAACATGACCAAGTTTCTATTTGATACTTACAGTAACGAATCAAAAATGTTACATAATGATAATTGAGAAACAAAAAGTGCTTTTCATTAATAGCTACATAATGTTACATAATGAATCAAAAAGTGTTTTTCATTAATAGTAATACCTTCGGATGTTATTTACATTCCAAGGACGTTGTACAATTTTTTCATCTAGATCGGCTAAATGATATGACCCTATGCCCGCTACAGAAATAATTCGGTATGGTCCTTCCCAAGTTGGTGCTAACTTTCCCCACGCTGGATTCTTGGAAGTACTCATTACTTTCCTTAAGACCAAATCCCCAGGCGCTAGTGGCCTTAGTTTCACATGAGCATCATATCCTCGTTTGAGTTTTTGCTGATAATAAGCTAATTGGACCATAGCGGCCTCTCGCCGTTCCTCAACCAGATCCAGGCTTTTCTCCAAGAGGCCATCGTTATTTTCCGGGCTGAAAGAACTCGACCTTAATGTGGGAAACCTAGATTCCAAAGGTATCACCGCCTCAGCCCCGTAAGTCATGGAGAATGGTGTTTCTCCAGTGGATCTTTGCGGCGTAGGCCGATATATCCACAAAACGTGTGGCAATTCCTCTACCCATCTACCCTTTCTGTCATCCAGCCTCTTCTTAAGTCCACTGACTATAACTTTGTTAACGGCCTCGGCCTAACCATTTCCCTGAGGATAAGCTGGAGTGGAGTATCTATTTGTGATGCACAAGTCATTACAATATTTCCTGAAAGCTTTACTATCAAATTGCACGCCACTATCTGAAATAAGTGTGCGAGGTACCCCAAATCTAATGATAATGTTCTTCCAGATAAATTTCTTGGTGTCCACATCCCTAATATTTGATAAAGGCTCAGTTTCAACCCACTTGGTGAAGTAATCAGTTCCCACGAGTAGCCACCTTTTGTTTCCCACAGCCCTCGAAAAAGGCCCAACTATATCCAGTCCCCATTGAGCGAATGGCCAAGGACTAGAAAAAGGATAAAGGACACCACTAGGCTGATGAATATTGGGAGCAAACATCTGGCACTGATCACATTGTCTTGCGCAGTCCTGAGCCTTTCTTTGCATATTAAGCCACCAATATCCCTGAGTTAGAGCTCTATGGGCTAAGGATCTCCCCCTAGTGTGACTTCCACAAATTCCCTCGTGCAATTCTTCCAAAAATGCCTCCGTCGCTTCAGGGTGTACACATAACAGGTATGACCCGAAAAATGAGTGTTTATATAGCTTCTGATCCTCAGACAACTAGAATCGAGGTGCCTTTCGACGAATTTTATTTGTTTCAGACTTCTCCTTGGGCAGGACATTGCTTTTTAGAAAAGAAATTACAGGGTCCATCCAACTAGGTTCAAGCCTTATTATATGGATACAGACGGCACTTGCGGGGGTTACAGTGAGTTTCAGCAAGTCTTCAATAAGGATAATCCTAGGTAGACATTGAGTCGAGGACATCGCCAAAGTGGCCAATGAGTCTGCATGCGTGTTTCCATTTCTAGAAACATGCGTAAGGATGAAAGAATCAAACTTGGATTGTAAACATTTGACCTTAGTAAGGTATTCTTGCATTCTCGGATTCTTAGCCTTTATAGTTTCCAGCACTTGGCCCATAACTAACTGAGAATCCGAGAACATATGAACTGACTTTTCCCCCATTATTTGGACCATATCCATACCAACTAAGATAGCTTTATACTCAGCCTCGTTATTAGTGGCCCAGAATGCTAATCTCAAGAATTTCTCGAAGGTAATTCCCTCAGGGGATACCAAAACAAGTCCAACGCCTAATCCTCTCTAATTTGCTATCCCATCAACATACACTTTCCAAATTGGAGGCCCTTTGCATGTGATCATGCCAACTGATTTTTTATCCATATACAATTCCTTTGTAGTTTCTTCTAACGATGGTTTGGCGAACTCTGCCACCAAATCTACGAGGACCTGGCCCTTCACAAAGGTGCATGACATATATTTGATATCAAAGGCTCCCAGAATAGTTCCCCACTTGGCTACCCTCCTCGAGTAGTTAGCACATTGCAATACTGACTTGAGAGAAAGTTGAGTCAAAACCACGACAGTATGGGATTGAAAGTAGTGAGGAAGCTTTCATGTAGCATGGACTACGACTAGAATTGCCTTCTCCAAAGGCAAATAACGCACATCAGCTTCATTCAAAGATTTGCTAACATAATAAACCGGTCTTTGTACTCCACCGTCGTCCCTTATCAGAACCAAGCTGATTGCATGGATAGCTACAGTTAGGTCTGCAAACAGGATTTCATCGACCTCCGGCGAAGACATGATGGGTGGCCAGGAAAGATATTACTTAAGTTGCTGAAAAGCTAAAGCGCACTCCTCGGACCATTGGAATCCTTTCCACTTATTTAACAATTGGAAAAAAGGTCTACACCTACCAGCGGACCAAGAGATAAACCTGCTGAGAGCAGTAGTCATCCCGATCAATTTCTGAATTTCCTTCGGATTCCAAGGTGGTTGCAAGCCATTAATGGCTCTGACCTGTGCCGGATTTACCTCTATTCCTCTATGAGTCACCATGTAGCCTAGGAACTTTCTAGAGCCCACCCCAAAAGAGCACTTAGAGGTGTTAAGACGCAGCTTATACTTCCTAAGTGTTTGAAAGGTGTCGTCCAAATATTTCACATGCATAGGTACTGTCTTACTCTTCACTACCATATCATCCACATATACCTCAATAGTGTTCCCAAGCTGCAACTCGAACATCCTGGTCATCATCCTTTGGTAAGTAGCCCCTACATTTTTTAGACCGAATGGCGTCACTTTATAGTGATAATTCCCAGTAGGAGTAATGAAGACAGTTTTCTCTTAATCACCCAACGCCAAAGGTATTTGGTGATAACCTTGGAATGAAGGAAAAATTCTGGTTTTGCATCTCATGCAAAACCCACAGCGGAAGCAACGAACTAGGGTTTATTTCATTCATGATTGATAACGTGCACCATGTAAATTTCAGAATTTAAGAACAAGATGGTGTACCTTGGTGTGGAGAAATTCAAAACAAAGATTAGAAGCACTTGGGAACACTTTTAATCTTCACTCCAATTCCACTTTACGCCCAAGATGTGTGGTCTCTCAATCAGTTTTCAAGGAAGAATGAAAGTGTGTCTCACACACACTCACATACCGTTTCTTTTTCTTTTCTAATCTCTTCTAATAAAAATTCTGTATGTTTCTCCCTTTATAACTAACTGATTATCTAATTGGGCTGGCCTATTGGGCATTTCCAATTGAGCTTTAGTGTGTGGCTTGGAGTGGGACCAAAAGGGACCAATAAGACACTAGCTCCAATGGGCCTTGGGCTTTTCCGTCAACTCTTGACAAGTCCAAAGTTACCATTAATTATATTTAATACCACTATATAAATATAATTGCACTCTAGGCCTTATTAATAAATTATATCCCAAGACTTTATTATACACGTAACCCCTTCATAAAATATTCGTAGTAACACAAAGTCATAAACGTAGACTGCCACTTTGTAAATTACTACATCTTATCCTTGAGTACCCGGTTTAATTCTTTAAAGTTATTTATTATATATTTATGAAATCCAATTTCATAAATATATACTTTAGTAATTTCTTACTAAAGTGGTTAGGCCTAACTCTCTGAATAACTGAACCCATTAAACTTATCTCAAGGGAATATTTTATACCTCCATCAAGAGACTATGAATTCCATCTTGAGAATATATGTTCCATCAACACTAAATGTGGCTGCCCAACATACTGAGGTTTTGACCGTTATTTCAGATTTCACTCCTGATATATCAAAGCAACCTACACTTCATGATCAGGTCCATTATTCTCTCAGGATTAAGAGTTCATGCAAATAGAAGTCGTGAGATTTATTATTCATTTGACAGTCATTAGGAGAATAATAAATCTCACAGCGGTCCGGTTCAAGATGTTTTAACTCTTAAAACATATCAACATATCAACTAGAAGCTTCCACTTCCATGATCAAGACAAATCATCGTAGTTGACACGTTATAGTCTTCGCAGATGAAATGCCCAATTTCATCACCGACTACGAACTATAAATTCTGAGTTTACAAAGAATTTGTGATTTACATCTTCTGTGACTTTTCACATAAATCACATACAATGCATCTCATGGACTATATGATAATGTCCCATATTCATGTTACCATTATTTTAGATAATAATAAAACAACTTTATCAATCACAATATTAAGTCATACATCATGTCATACATAATATCATACATAGCATCATACAATAGGATTTAAGGGCACTAATCCTAACATGGAAGGCATCTAAAAAACTCATCCGAGGATGTCCAACCGTAGCATCCACTAGCTGATCGATGCGAGGCATCAAGAACGAGTCTTTTGGGCAGGCTTTTTTCAGGTCTGTGAAGTCCACACATACTCTCCACTTTTCGCTCTTCTTTTTTACTACGACAGTGTGCGCCAACCATTATGGGTAGAAGACTTCTTTAATAGCCCCAGCCCTTTTAAGCTTGAGCACCTCTTCCTTGACGGCCTCGGCATGTTCTTTCGAAGAACGCCGAGGTGGTTGCCTCCTGGGAATGACGGCAGGATTGACGGCAGGATTGACGTTCAAATGATGGCAAATGAAACTTGGGTCAACCCCCGGAGCCTCGTAGGGATCCCATGCAAAAACATCGATATTGTTTTTCGAAAACATCACTAGTTCCATCTTCTCTTAACCTGGTAGCCGTATCCCAACTTGAAAGAACCTTTTGAGGTCATCATTTATGAGAAATCTTTCCAACTCTTCACACGTGGCCTCCTCTGCTGTCACCGCACCGGGCGCATCCAGAGTTGTTAATTGCTATAAGTCTCCCACAGCCGAGGTCGAGGATTCTGATTCGGCTTGATGTAGCATTGCGGCCGATATGCATTTCCTTGCTATTGATTGGCTCCATGAATTTCTTCAATCAATTTACCCGAGGGAAACTTCACTTTAACATGTAAAGTCAAGGAGACAGCACCCAAAGCATGTAGCCAAGGCCTTGCGACGATGGCCGTGTATGGAGAATATGCGTCAACCACAATGAAATCTACATCAACTATTTTTGGGCCCGACTGTGCGGGCAAACGAATTTGTCCCTTTGGTATGACAACCTTTCCTTCAAAGCTTATCAACGACGAATCATAGGGAGTGAGATCCTCCAGCTCTAACTTAAGCCCCTTGAATAAGTCGGGGTACATAATATCCGCACCACTACCCTGATCAACCAGCACTCTCCTGACGTCATAATTCCCTATCCTCAATGTGACCACCAGGGCATCGTCATGTGGTTGAATGGTCCCAACCTTATCCTCATCAGAAAATCCCAAAATGGGCATACTCCCTTTGATCCTCTTTGGCCTCGAACCAGACTCCTCAGCCTGAGAATGTGACACCGCCATCACCCTTGTAGGATAGGAACCAGTTCTGCCAGGTGCAGCAAAGATGACATTAATCGTTTCTAAGGGCGGCCGCGATGGGTTGTTCTTCTGATTATTTGAACCTAAATGATTTCCTTGTCCATTGGGCTGATACAGGTGTTGCTTCAATTTTTCCTCACTAACAAGCTGCTCTAAATGGTTCCAAAGTGTCCGAAAATTCTTGGTAGTATGACCTACATCCTGACGATACTGGCAAAAAAGTTTATGATTCCGTTTCCCAGGGTCCCCCGCCATCTTACTAGGCCACTTGAAGTAGGGTTCCTTGCGGACTTTCTCCAGCAATTAATGCACCGGTTCTCGGAATACGGTATTAACTACTTGAGGATTGGCTGAAGTAGATTGCCCTGAGAAATCTCTCCTCGGCTTGTTGTTATGGTACCTCTCCGACCTGAAATCCCTAATTTCCTGAGGGATAACCTTCGCCTTACCCTTACCTTGTTGTTGGTCTTCCTCAACCCTTTTATACTCGTCAATGCGATCCATGAGCCGACGTACACTCCGCACAGGCTTTTTAGTCAGAGATTTCCTTAAGTCATGATCAGTTGGGAGGCCCACTTTAAAAGTGTTAATCGCCACCTCGTCAAAATCGCCATCGATTTCATTAAACATCTCCTAGTATTTATCAGCGTATGTTTTCAAAGTCTTACCCTCCCTCATGGCCATGGATAACAATGAGTCCAAAGGTCGAGGGACTCTGCTGCATGTGATGAATCGAGACGCAAATTCCCTAGTAAGTTCCATGAAAGAATCAACGGAGCCTGGCTTTAGTCCGTTAAACCATCTCATAGCAACAGGTCCCAGGCTAGAGGGAAAGACTTTGCACATCAAGGTTTCGTTCTGAGAATGTACCGCCATCCTCTGATTAAAATGGCTCACGTGTTTCACTAGGTCTATCCTGCCATTATAGATGGTGAAGATGGGCTGAGTGAACCGCCGTGGGGGGCCTTCCCTTCTCGATCCTGCGTGAGAAGAGTGACTTGGAGAGTTGGTGCAACGCCTGGTTCATAGCATCATTTCTCAAGCCCCTGGAGGGAAACTTCTTATGCCTACGACCTGGTAGCTCATCCTTCTCATAAGAGAAGGTTTCACTAGGGGGAGTCCTGGACCTTGGACTGTAACTGCTTCCCTGGGACCCCCCAGAGGAAGGATTGGACGGAGGTGAAGCCCGCCTTCGTCTGACACGGCGTAGCTTTTTCTTAAGGTGGTCAATCTCCCTTTGCATGGCCTTGGCATCATCCTCATGGGTGGCCCTGCTTCCACCACGCGAATGGCTTGCATCAGGGTGTACTGGATGCACACTTCTCTCTCGATCCCTTCGACGCTCAAGACGCTCAAAATGATCTTCGCACTGGGACCCTTGAGACTCTGCATGATGCGAACCTAAGCCTGCCATGATGTTCCAATTCCTTCATCATTAGATTCCCACAGACGGCACCAATTGTAAGTGTACAATTTATACCCGGTCCAATCACTAGATGGACCCAGGCCCAAAGAGTTTTATACAATGAAATTTGTAGAGTATGGGTTTGAAATCTAGGTTAGGGATATTGGAGAGTTGATAAACAGGCTAGAATGCCGCAATCTACCCAAATAATAGATGAATATGACAAAAAACTCTTCTCGGACGTAAGCCGAGGACCACTTGTATTGTCTTTCTTTCTCTAAGCAAAATATTACAATTGGTCTTTAAGTTTTTTTCTCCCTACCCCCCCTCTTCATACCTCTCCTGTCCTCTTATCTCCCTCTTCTTCTTTTCCTTCTCTCCCACGTGTAGCACAGATTTTCCTCATAAATACTTGTCCCATCCACCACCTTCTTGAAGTCTTCAAATAATAGTTGGAAGGCTGAATATTACTGTTCAGAGGTCATTTCTCCATTAATGCGGCCAGGGAGGTAGATGCAGGGCCTTTAATGCGGTGGTAGCAACTTTTTTCCTTAGATATTTCTTGCACGTTCCTCCTTCTAACGAGTGCTTAGATCATGCATTTACCTAACAGATCTTCTAGAAGTCTGTCTCTAAATCCTTTAGCACGTCCCATGGCCTTTACTGGGCCCGTCCGAGGAGATACTCCTCCTCGGACAACTCCTCTGCCCCTTGTAGCGCGAACTGACCTGTGGGCCTCGAATATTCTGATTGAACAGACTTATACCAACAAATCAGGCCCAAGGCCCAAATGTGCATTTAAGCATTTTTACCGCCCACATTAAGTATGATCCCAATTTCCAACATATTGTCTCTCTTTTTTTTTTTTAATATGAGGCATATCTTGTCTTTATTATAATATAATACTTATTAGCAAAAAATATAAAACAATGTCGTAATATTTTGATTGTTTTTAATTCATGACCTATGGTAATAGTATTTGACAGAAACTTATACTCCTCTAAACTGGTTTATATATATATATATATAGACACACACGTTATAGTGAACAAAGGTTACTCAATTTTTAATTAAAAAAAGGAATTTCCGCTCAATTTTTAACTAATTAAAAAGCAACATTATATTTTATTTATGGTATATTTTTATGTTTAATTTTTTTTAAGAAAAAAAAAATCTTAAGAAGTACCATTCTATATATTGTACTACCCACTGAAAAGAAGAACAGACTGAACAGTGAGATGCAGTGGAAAGCACTTTTTCCCAGATGGGAATCCTTTTTCTCTTCTGTGTATTCTTTTTCATGTTGGGGAGCAGGTTGGGACCAGATACAAATTTAAATCCAGATTGGGAATTGTACGACAGTTTGCCATTTCTCTTCTCCCCCTCCAGCTTTTTATAAGTTTGTACTTCCAATTTACTACACAATAAATAGGACATCAATATCATATTACTAACTCGCATACTATTTGGATAAAAGAAAAAGTATTATATTTTAGATAATTAAGCCCAAATATATCTACATCAATCTATTATTTATGAAAAATTATGTAAAAATATATAGTTGCTATTAGTTGGATAAATATACATTGACAATATTTATTTTACATTTAATTTTTTTTTATGCATTTCAAGAATGAAAGAATAAAGTGAATGATAGTTGTTGTATGTGAAGAAAGAAATAATTAAAAAAAATTATTTTTTAATGAAATGCAGTGTAAATTATATATTCTAATATAAAGTATTTTGAAAAATAAGAATGTGAAATAGGAAAAAAAAAAGTTTTTATGCTAAAATAGGTAAATTTTTATAAGAACTAATACGAATGCTCTAGGAAAAAAAAAAAACTGCTTTCTTCTTTATTTATTTATTTTTTTTTTTTTGAGAAACACACATACCTATATATAGGGGAATGAGATAAGATAAGAGAATACATTCACACACCAACACCAAAACTGCATATGACAGTTAGTGTTGCGAAAAAAGTGATAAACTCTTTCTCAGTATCACATTATAAAATGACTTTCTCTCTTTCAAGCTAGGCCATTTTTAATTAGCTAACTAAGCAACATTTTCTACCCCATAATGGCATTATATGCATGGGAGCAGAGAGAATTGAACGTAAAATACATTGACATAAGCTTTTCAGTTAATTAAGATACCAATTTATTTTGTCGCAAAACAAAAAGATATCAAATTATTTATGCGATCCTATACACATTCCAGTCTATTAGTGAGTACAAAAGAAACTGGGTAGTTGACAGTTATTTGCTGAGTAAAGGAAAAGCAGGTCCTGCAGCAAAGGATGCCCTCTTGACGAACCTCCCTTTCATTCGGGGCCTCTTTTCTGCATTCAACTTCCGAACCTCATATCTTATTTTCTTTGAAAATAGCCGCGTTCGTCTTTTTTCTCTGTATCTTGACACTCTTGCTTCTCTCCCTCCGTCAACCATTGCAGGGTTTCCCCCAGTTCCACCAAAATCCCCATAAGGGTGATGAAAATCAATACTACAAGTACCCTGAAAGATTCACACAAGTATTTGGTTAGTGTCAACAATCTGGTGGAATTAAACTGATAAGTAACAGGCAAGGAGACACATTCATTGCCTGGATACCGAAATCAATCCACCCAAATACAATTGAATCAGCAAATTGATTTTCTTGATACTTAATTTTTATTTATAAATACATAACTCACAAACCACTTAAGATTGGAGCGGTAACCATAGATGGTTTATTCAATTTGCAAGATGACCAAAAGTGCAAACTAAGACCAGTTCACTGTGAAGATCCAAAAAATAAAATCTGAATGGTGAAATTGACAAAATGGACTGGACTTGAAATAGAGACAACCTTGATCTATTTGGTTTAGTGTAATGCAATTTTAGTGCTCAAATCTCAATGGAAGAGAAGTAAGCAAGCATGAGTATGAAAAAATTTATATTCACCCTAACTAACACAGATTAAGCATGTTTTATTGGTAAAAGATTTAAACCTAAGACCTAATTAACCCCAAATTGAATAGGGTTCTCAGCAATTAATCATGTTTTGCCATGAATAATTAAGGATATCGTATATATAAAATGAAGAGAAGGGAACATTTACCATGCAGTCAGGCCAACATTCATCAGGATCAAAATCTGGCCGATCCCCGTTGGTCCATGGAGACCCTTGGCTAGCCCATGCCGCGATTACTGCCCCGTAATCCAGCCTCAACAGTATCTTCTTTTTCTTCTTTTTATCCTCAGCTTCATATCCCCCACCATCAGTATTCCTCATCACAATCGCCTTCTCATCTTCCTCCTCACACGTCGCAGGAGAATCATAGTCAAAGCTCAACTCAAAGGGTTCCCTCATCATATCAATCTCCGAATCATCAACCAGGCAAGCTGTAACAGATTCAGTACCCTCTTCTTCCTCAACCTTGACTCTTCCACTACCTAAACAACCCTCCTTCATAACCTTCTCTTTACAATCCATTAACCCCAGCTCTTCCATACCAAAACACTCATTCTCAAGCCCTCTACCCAATAAGCTTTCAACATCAGCAGCAAACTCAGCAAGATCCATGTCAGAAGGAATAAACCCATGCAAATTATCCACATCATGACCACAGTTAGCTAACAATACCTTAGTTTCACTACCATTAGGACTAGAATTAACAGCTGCTACTGCTTCTTTTGGCGTTGTAGGCGTGCACAGCTCAGCAACAAAGGGATCGAATATGGGAACCCTGTAAAGAAGCTGCTCTTCATTTTCTTCATGTGAAATCTCATCTGCACCGACTTCTGGCACAATAGGAAATGGGTTCCGCAGCGGTTCTTTGGATTTAGGTGTTTGATAATTCACCGGCTTTCCATGTCGTGGTGTTCTTGCTTTTCTAGTGAACCCTCGGTGCCATGAAGGTACAGAATTCTGTACAGCTGCGTCTGAAGATTTGAACGATGCAGTTTTTAGGCGAACCCTTTCATGTCTACGTGCTAATTGATTAGCTGAGTGCACCGAAGAGTCACAAACTTGGCATAAGAAAGCATCATCGGCTGGACAGTACCATCGAGCACGTTTTCGTACACAGCTATCGCAGGCTCTAGCTGTTTTTCCACCAACGGCGTTCGCAACATTCTTGTCACAAATCATAACTCAAAGTATATGATTCAAAACAAAGTTGGAAGCTAGGAAATACAATTCAGAAATGGAGCATATACCAAAAGCAAGCAAAAGAGTTATTAAAAAAAAAAAAGTATGTTGGAATTGACCTGAAAATGGTGCAATTATTTTCTTTTTTTGCTGCAGGCGAAGTGTGACCCACACACCGCGCTTTTACGGAGTATTTAACAGAGATTGGTTTCCTATAATAAAAAAATAAAAAATAAAAACAGAGATTGGTTTGCTTTGGATTGCACTTTTGAGAGTTTTCTATAGAGAGGGATTGCGCTTTTGGGTCCACAGCAAGGCCTTATCTTGTTTTTAATTGGTTGAGCTTATAAAGTTCATCCTAATCTCTGTCTTTTCATTGGCTGCCTCTCTAATGAAGGGATTTCTTGTGGGCTCCACTGCTAAGGATGAGAATGAGTCTTCTTGGTCCCATATCTCACTCTCTGTGTCCAACTTTTCCTCCCTAAAATTTGAGCGAGACCCTTTTGTTGCTTTGTCTTCTTGCTCCACTATATGCCCTGTCTAAAGTTAAAACTCGTGGTTGCGGTCCCCATGAGCAACCTCTCTCGATCCCTCTCCTTCTCTCTGTAAGTTTTGGCTCCTCTCCAATAAATCCTTTTCTACTAGGGTTAAGCAATAAAATCTTGACACATAAAATCCATTCTCGCATTCCCTCTCTATCTCCGAGGTCGGCACGTAATACACACACATTGTACTCTATAAATGGAAATTAGACATCCCTACAAGATCAATTTAATCTATTATATATATATATGATGCTGAAAATCGTCAGTAAGCTACACGATCTTTGCACTCTCTTAGATAAGACCTACACAACAAAGAAGAAGACCCTATAAAGAGTACTGGTGTGGTACTGGCCAAATACCCTCCAAATGTTAAGTTAAAGAACTTCACAACTCCAGAGTGCTGGGGTAAATTATGCGTACCTTATTTTCTGAGGGTTTTAGGTATTTATAGTAGTGTAAAACCGACATTTGTTTCTTGGCTAAGAATATGTTTCCTTGTGGGGAAGATCCTTATAAATGTACGTATTTTGCATGATTCTTCCTATATTGGGATTCCATTGACTAGGATTAATCGTAGGGTACAAGACATTTCCATTTAGGGTTCCTTGGAGACCACTTAAGCCATGTAGATGTCATGTGGCCTTGATATCCATCTCCCTTGTGTCTGTTTAGTTAGAATCCGTCCACTATGGAGGATTAATCCGTCTTATATATTATTCGTCTGGTGCATTAATTCGTCGTCTTCTTCTTATGTTTTGATCATCCATTATCCCTGTATCGTCACCTATGGCAGATTTGATTGAACGCATCTGTCTACCTTAATTTTATCCTCTTCAGTTGCCCCCTCACTCTATAGGTCTGTCACCTATTTTTCGGATGGACCCGTAGGGTGACAATCTAACTCAACCATTGGGAAATGTGTTCTGATTGACAAGCTAGCCTAGAGCCATTAATGTTGTAGGGGCACGTGGCATGTTTTTAGTGGTTAATCACTTGGACCGAAGTGTCCTTTCTTCTTCCATGCCATTCCCTCTATATATATATATATATATATATATATATATATGTTACTTCTCCCTTTCATTTTTACTTTTCACAACGAATTTCCAATTAGAGCGCTACCGTCCTCTTCATTAAACCGACATACTATCTACTTGGTGCAACCGTCCGCCACGCCTTCTCCGTTGCTTTCTTCACATCGTTCAACTGTAAGTATCTTTCACCTTATGTTGAACTCTTTTTTGCTATTCACTTTAAATATCGTATGCCTGTCGCCTATGTAGACCTGTAGAGTCTTAGGGGTTTATTCGTCACGTGTAGGTGATAGATGTCTAGTAAGGCATCGAGTGAACAATCGTGTGTCTGCGAAGGAGTGGGCTATGATGAGGTGTATCCGTCAGGTCAGGATGACCTTGACACCTCTTATGATGAAAGGATTTTGTCGGCCAACTATCATTCAGTGGAGGAGGATGAGGACTTGGACATGGTCGTATTAGAGGGTGATTCAGGTGGGGATTGAAACAGTGAAGACGTATACTACACTGAACCTTCCATCCAATCTGTCATAGGTCCTGATGGCCTTAGGAAGTTTCTCCTTCTCCCATTATGGACAATAAATGACTTCAACTCTAGCACCAAGCAAAAACAGTTCGAGATCCTTAGGGAAAATATCAAATTCCCATCGGCATCCCTATCCATCTGCCTTTCAAATCTGAAAAGTGCTACTACCGGGGTGCCGAAGATGTTGGGGTGTATGAGTAAATGCTTAAGGCGGGACTTAGATTCCCTTTAAGCGCTCTTCACCACCGTCTACTTCAATACATGGGGCTGGCCATCTCTTAGATCTCTCCGAATGTCTGGAGAGTCTTCCTTGGCATGGAAGTTTTATATGGAGTCTTAACTAATGGGGAACGTAAGATGATGGTGGACGAGTTCTTACACTGTTACCATCCATTAGAAATCACTTAGTCTAAGGGTATGTACAGTTTTCTATGAAGGAAGTCAGTACTTAGGCTAGTATGCGACACCTCTGATTCAAACAGAAACTGGAAGAATCGGTACTTCTTCATTCAGGGGGACAACTAGATGTGTCACCCTTACGATCAGGAGTACATGCCTGTGGACAAAACTTAGGGTATAATTCCTCTGTCTAGTAGGCGTCCGTCTGGTCTAAATTTTGTTTCTTATTATTTGTCATGTTGGCCTAACCATCCCTTTTTTGCAACTCGAGACCGTCTAGAGGTGACCCTAGAGCAGTGGAGTTTTTTGGGAAAAAATCTTTAATATCAAATTGGCAGAGAGGACGTGGGCAAAGCTTGTTACCTTGGACACGATCCACTGATATTATGACAGTCTTGAACCTATCGCAGCTGCCTGTCGCTATGATAGTCAAGCACGCAGACGTAAGTTCATTGCTCTTTACTTTTTCTTTTATTTATAGTAATTTACCAAGCTCTTTCTTTCTGTCCATTTTGATGCAGAGGAGGGCTTTCATCTAGCAACAGGCTGCTGCGCGGAAGAAGTAGGAGGGAAGCTTGCCTCCTAAAGGAACGAGTCCGGTCAACCCGTCCACAAAGAGGAAACCGTCAGACAAGACCGACCATCTCCCCTAGAAACCCAAGGTGGTGGTGGGGTTAGCCGTTGGGGAGAATCCTGACGCAAAAAAGCTGCCTCCTCCATCTAGTTTAGGGAAAGGTAAAAGGCTTATAAAGGGTCAAGGTCTCGTCACTGAAGAGCGCCCCATCCTCCTCGATGAGGAATAAGGTATGCACTCAAGTAGCTTTCATCCATCATCAAAGATGATGACTACGAGCACTTAGGCAACCATGCAACCGAGGCCATGGGCGAGATGGGTCTTTTCAGCCTTTCATAGGTATGTCTATCCATCCTTTTCTCCTTTCCATCATGTTGTCTTTGTTTTTCTAACCTTTTTTTTTATTCTTGCAGGGGGTGCTCATGATGAAGGGTCTAATGGACCGTTGCCTATCTCAAGAGACAGTGATGGATCGTGTGAGGGCGAAGACGAAGGCAAAGGCGACAGAGGCAGAGTTGGGGGAGTTGAAGGCCTGGAAGGTTGTCTTGGAAAATAAGCTTGACCTGATGAAAAAGCTCCTGGATGAGTCAGAGAAGCAGATGAAGGTGCTGAAAAAAATGCTCAAGGACAAGAAGGATGAGATTTCCAAGTCAAAGGAGCAGCTTCGTCAGGGTAAGGAGGATGTGATAAAGGAGTATGAATTGGGTGGCTCCTTTGCTGACGGCTTTGATGACTGCCTCCCTCAAGTTAAGGCCTCCTTCCCGAATCTGGACCTGTCCCACATCTCCATTGATGCCCAAGGCCAAACCCCAGCCCTTTCGTTGATCAAGAAGATACCGACAAGCTATTTGTAGATGACACCACTCCTGGCCTCCAACATGACGGAGAGACTGCTCCTTCTAAAGATCAAGTCAAACTTGATGAGGCTCGTCCACTTGGGGGGAACCAAACAGCTGAAGATAAAGACAAAGAGACCCTGACAAATCCACAATAGATTATCTTCTTTTTATTTATTATTATTATTATTTGTAAAGAACTTTTGGGAGGACAATGTTCTTGCTATTTTTTCCGTTGCCTATTGTTGTTTAGGCCTTGCATGTAGACTAGTATCCTTTATGGGCCCTTTTCATATAATGTTTTGGTATCCGTTGCTTGAATTTTGATTGTGTGTCTGACAATATATGTTTACAAATTCACCTATTCACTTTGTTGTTTCTGTCCACTTTGGGCTTTGCATTTTGATGGTATCTTTTGTAACAGATTTATCCTCTCTGAGCACTTAATAATGAACCCGTCCTCTCAGGGACTTGGTATTTTCAGGGCATGCCTTAGGATGAACTCGTCTACTCAAGGATTTAATAATAGATTCATCCACTTAAGGATTGGATAGTCTCATATAATCCCTTGGGATGAACCCGTTCACTTATGTAAATAATTTCAAATCATCCCTTGGGATAGGTCTGTCTGCTTGTGGACTTAATAAATTCGAATCATCCCTTGGGATTAACTCGTCCACTCTTGGACTTGATAATTTCAAATCATCCCTTTGGATGGACCTATCCACTTGTGGACTTAATAAATTCAAATCATCCATTGGGATGAACCCGTCCACTTGTGGACTTAATAAATTTAAATCATCCCTTGGGATGAACTCGTCCACTTTGGACTTAATAAATTCAAATCATCCCTTGGGATGAACCCGTTCACTTGTGGACTTAATAAATTTAAAGGGATAATTACAGTAGACCAACCTGTGGTATGGCCCGTTTTCACTTTGCCTACCCGTGGTTCAATCATTTACACTTTGCCCACCTAAAGTTAGTCCCATTAGCCTTCCGTAACCCACCTCTCCATTTGCCGTTAGAAAAACACATTTTTAGGAAAAAACAAATATAACAAGAATCAAAAAGTTAGAGTTTTTGATTGCTAAAGAACTTTTGCAAGAATAAATTGGAGGAATACAAATCAAATATAAATAAAAAAATCTAACAGTTTCCAGACCCATCTCCTTCATTCATTTATTTATTATTTTTTCTCCCTCTTCATCTCTATCTCTCTGACTTCTCCCTCTCTTCAAACCCAACCCACTCACGGCATCACCCACAAAAGATGTGTCGCAACTTCGATCCAGCTGTGGAGCGACTTTGCGACTTCAATCCAGCCATGGAGTGACTTCGTGACTTCGATCCAGCCATGGAGCGACGCCACGTGGAGCAGCGTGTGGTTGTTGTAGTCCCTAGCGTGAACCATTGTCGGATCTTCCTTCAAAAGCTTCTAGATGGCTCTGGCGTCGTTTTGGTTCGCATGCCAGAGAATTGAAGAGGTCCGGCTCACTCACTTTCTCCTTTTCCTTCTGGTTCTCATTCGACTACAATGGCGTGACGCGAAGCCTCAGCCTTCGCCTCCATTGAAGAGCTTCGTGCTCAAAGAGAAGCACAGAGAGTGAGGGAAAGAGAGAGGGTAACTGGGAGAGAGATGGGTCGGCGAGAGACGGTGAATGGCCATGGGTTCCTTCGCGTTGAGTTTGGCTCTAACTGTGACTTCGACCCACCTCTCTCTCTCTGCTATCTTATTTTCTTTGCTGTAGGTGTAGTGGGTCTATGTTTGTGTTGCTAGGTGCGGTGGGTCTGGGTTTTGAAGAGGGTTTGCTTTGGTTTTGGTTTGAGATTTGAGAGAGAACTAAGGTGAAGCTTGTATGATTTTTGTGACTAACTGAAAATGTCTGAAAGGATTTTGTGAAATTAGAGTAGAGCCTTTTCAAGTGTAGGATTTTTGTAAATGTTTTTTAGGATTCGTGCGAATATGAAAATTTTATTTGGATTGATTGGCTCAAGACTATTCATACCAAGAGCAAGTGCGTTCTTGAACCCAAGTTATAAAACCCCTCTTTGATTCTTGTTATATTTGTTTTTGCCTAAAAATGTGTTATTCTAACGGCAAATGGAGAGGTGGGTTACGGAAGGCTAACGAGACTAACTTCAGGTGGACAAAGTGTAAATGATTGAATCACGGGTAGGCAAAGTGAAAATGAGTCATACCCCAGGTGGGTTTACTATAATTATCCCAAATTTAAATCATCCCTTGGGATAAACCCATCTACTTATGGACTTAATAATTATAGACATAGTTTTGTAAACATACACATGACATCTGAATAACCCCTTTTATTGTGATAAATATGCGTGTAGAAATTTTTCTTAAAGAATGAAAAACTGTCGTTCATGCTTAAAAAGTACTGTAGATAGTAAAAATTAACTAAAAAGAAATAAACTAGAAATGAGGATTGTCGTTGTCTGTGCCCTTGTCTACTGGTAGTACTTCTTTAGGTGCTTCATGTTCCATGGGTGATGTAACTTTTTCCCGTCTAGCGTCTCTAGGTGGTAAGTTCCTTTCCTTTGCCATGAAGCGATCCTGTAGGGCCCTTCCTAGTTAGGTCCTAGCTTTCCCTAGGAAGGGTCTCTTGTGGCGCCTGTCACCTTTCTCAAGACCAGATCTCCAACTTAGAAATCTCTGTGTCTAACCCTGGAGTACGCTAATCAAAACGGTGTCTCTCCTATAGGTGTTCTTGTCATTGTCCTGTATGCCCATAGGATGCTTGGCACCTCTTCCGGCCATATACCCTTTGCCTCTTCAAGTCAAGTCTTAATGATTTTAGGGAAGGATCAGTTCGTGACCTCAACTTGTCCATTGGCCTAATAGTGTGTGGGTGAGGAGTAGTGATTCTTGATCCTTAACTGCGAGCAAAAATCTCTTAATGAGACGTTGTCGAACTGCTTCTCATTGTCTAAGACCAGTACTCTAGGTATACCTTACCTACAAATAATGTTCCTCCATACAAAACTTCATATGTTCTTCTCAGTGATGGTGGCCAGGGCTTCAGCCTCCACCCATTTGGTGAAGTAATCGATGTCGACTACTAGAAACTTTAATTGTTTGATTGCTATTGGGAACGGGCCCATGATATCCAACCCCCATTTAGCGAAAGGCCATAAGGCTGTCATTAGAGTGAGTCCTTTGTTGGTTGTTTGATGAGGTTGCCATACCTTTGACACTTGTCGCAAGTTTTGACATATGCATGGGCATCCTTCTGCATGGTAGGCCAATAATATCCTGCCCATACCAGCTTGTACACTAAAGACCGTGATCCAAAATGGTTTCTGCAGATTCCTTTATGGACTTTTCTCATGACATAGTCTGCCTCCTTGGAACTAAGACACCTTAGGTATGGGCAAGAGAAGCCTATTTTGTATAAGATGTCTTTGATTAGCACAAATCGTGCTACCTGAGCCTTTAACTTCCTTGTAGCCTCCTTACCTTTATGTAGCAGGTCGTTTTTTAGGTAGGAGATTAATGGTGTAGTCCAATTGTTCTCAGAACCTATCCCCTACATACTAACGTCATCTATTAATGGTGAAATCTAGACAAAGGATAGTACCTGACTTGGAATGTGCATACGCTTTGTTGATGCAGTCTTGCCAAGACAGTCAGCTTGCTCATTTTCCTCCCTTGGGATTTGAACAAACTTTGCTTGAAGGTCGTTCTTCATTTCTTCACTTGCTCCAAGTACTTCTTCATTCGTTTACCCTTGCACTCGTAGTTGTCATTTGCTTGACTCGTGACTACTTGAGAGTTGCAGTATACGACCACATTTGTGGCTCCTACTGCTTTGGAGAGATCCAGGCCTGGTACTAAAGTTTCGTACTCCACTTCATTATTGGTTGTAGGAAAATTGAGTTGGACCATGCATTTGATCTCGTCCCCTTCTAGTGAATGGAGTACTATACCAGCTCTGCATGCCTATCTGTTGGACAACTTTAGGGCTGCTCACTGCTCTCTGTAGAGGCTTGTCTGTTAGGACAACCACAGTGTAGGCATGCAAGTATGGCTTGAGCTTATGAGCTGTAGTCATTAACGCGAAGGCGAGCTTCTCCACCGGGGGGTACCTCTCCTCTACACGTGGGAGCGCCCGGCTAGTGTAGTATACAGGCTTTTGCACCTTATCTTCTTCTTTGACTAAGGCTGGGCTGACAATCGCTGGGGAGACGGCCAAATAGAGGAACAATTCTTCCCCTGGTTTAGAGAGACTCAACAACAGTGGGAAGGACAGGTATGCTTTCAGGTCTCCGAACTTGCTGACACTCAGCTGTCCACTCAAATGACTTCTTCAAAGTGCAGAAGAAGGGCAGGCATTTGTCCATTGCTCTTGAGACAAATCTGTTTGGTGCAGCTACTTTGCCTTTGAGGCTTTGTACTTCCTTAATGTTTGCTGGCGGTGTTATCTCCATTATTGCCCGTATCTTGTCCGGGTTGACCTCAATACCTCTCTGGGATACCATAAACCCCAAGAATTTTCTGGCCGTCACCCCAAATTTGCATTTGTTCAAATTTAGCATCATGTTGTAAGAGCGAAGGGTATCAAAGGTTTCCTTGAGGTCGTCCAAATGGTCGTCTTCCTGTTGGCTTTTTACCAACATGTCGTCCACATAGACTTGAATGTTCCTCCCAATCTGATGTACAAACATCTTGTTCATCAGCCTTTGATACGTGGCACCCGCATTCTTGAGTCCGGATGGCATTACTTTGTAGTAGAAGAGACCCTAGTTGGTGACAAATGAACTCTTCTCCTAATTAGCTTTGTCCTTGATCTAGTTGTAACCAGTAAATGTGTCCATAAAGCTCAGCAACTGGTGTCTTGCTATCGAATCCACTAAGATGTCAATCTGCAGAAGTGGGTAGTTATCCTTGGGGCATGACCTGTTTAAGTCCATGAAGTCCACACACATCCTCCACTTCCTGTTGGCCTTTTTTACCATTACTACGTTGGCCAGACAGTCGGGGTAGTATACTTCTCGTATGAACTCTGTTTCCTGTAATTTGTGAACCTCTTCCACTATGGCCTTGTCCCGCTCCTATGTGAACACCTGTTTCTTTTAATGGATAGGAGAAAAAAAGGACGATGCATTCAACTTATGCACTATGAACAAAGGATCAATTTCGGGTATGTCTTCATGGCTCCAGGTGAAGGCGTCCTAGTTCTCCCTTAGAAATGCGGTGAGTGCTTGACAAACTAGTAGGCTAGTGAGAGTGCTGATCCTAGTCATTCACTTAGGCCTAGAGTCATCAAGGAGTACCTCTTCCAACTCCTCCACAAGCTCTGCCATCGATCGCTGTTCTTCTATACACATGGTTTGTAAATGATTGTTATCTTCAGCATGGCAATGTAGCACTTGTGCGCCACTACTTAATCTCCTTAGCAGGGAACTTGGTCATCAAGTGGTAAGTTGAAGTTACGGCCTTCCATGAGTTAAGGGTAAGACAACCCAGGATGGCATTGTAAGCGGACGAATAGTCAACAACCAGGAATGTGACATCCTTGGTAATCTGTTGAGGGCAATCCCCGATTGTTATGGGCAAAGTGGCCGTACCAAAGGGGTATACTCTTGTCCCTCCGAATCCAATGAGTGGCGCATTAGTTGGAACCGGCGGTTCTCTCTCAATCCTTATTTGTTGGAATACTGGGTAGTAGAGGATATCAGCAGAGCTCCCATTGTTCACAAGGACTCGGTGAGTGTTGTAGTCCCTAACTTGTATGCTAACTACAAGCGCATCATCATGTGGGTGGTGGAGACATCGAGCATCCTCCTCTGTGAACCCAATTACAGGGCTGTCGATGTGTGCCATCTTTGGGACTAAACCTGTTAGTTGGATGTTCTGGACCATCCTAAGATAGGTCTTGCGTGCCTTCCTAGTTGAACCAGAGGTTGTGGTGCCCCCTACAATCATCGTTATGTCTCCTAGGGGTGGCCTAGGACGCTCTTTTTCCTTTCGGGCAGTTTGCTCTTGTGGTTGGTCCATCCTTTCCTTGCTGATGAATCTTTGCAATTTTCCTTGTCTGATAAGAGCTTCTATTTGCTACTTCAAGTCGTAGCAGTGCCAGGAAACGATAGTACTTATCTCTAGACCTCTTATTAGGGTCTCCCTTTAGCTTGCTAGGAAATGTCAAGGCTCCTTCATCCTTGATTTGCGTTAGGACTTGATCGATTGGGGCATTTAGTGGGGTGAAGCTCGCAAACCTTCTAGTGGGGGGGGGGGTTTGGAGCCCTATCCTCTAGTCTATCTCCAATCCTTGTTGTCTTCCATCCCTATCCTGTCGTGCTTCTTCTTGTCTTTCCCTTTCCTTGGGCTTCTTTTCTCCGGCAAGCAACGCGTCTTTGCGTTAATATACTTAGTAGCCCTGTAAAGTTCATCCGACATGGTTTTCGGTTCGTTTTTGTATAAGGAAAACAAAAATTTCCCCTTTCGTAATCCATTGGTGAATGCAGCCACGAGTATCTTATTGTCAGCTTCATTAATCGAGAGGGCCTCCTTGTTAAAGCGGGTGATGTAAGACCTCAGTGTCTCATCCTTCTGTTGCTTGATGTTCATCAGGCATACAGTGAACTTCTTATACTTGTGCCCCCCCCCCCCCCCGATAAAGTGTGAGGCAAACTAGGCACTTAACTCCTTGAAGGTACTGATGGAGTTTGGTGTCAACCTGCTAAACCATACCCTTGCGGGCCCTTCAGCGTAGTGGGAAAGGCCCTGCATATGATCTCATCTGCTATACCTTGTAGGTGCATCAGTGTTTTGAAAGACTCTAGTTGATCTAAGGGATCCTTAGATCCGTTGTAGGCCTCTACCTGCAGCATTAAGAACTTCGGTGGAAGGAGGAACGATGTGACAGATGCAATGAAGGGTGAATCCGTTTAATGGACCAACATTCCGAGGTCGTTCGACACTCGTCCTCCGAGGGCATTCATCATGAAGTCCATCTGTTCTTTCATCACCTGCATCTCGAAAACCATGTATGGTAGAGCGGTATTTGTGGCGGATGGACGACTTGTATCCTGTCGCTCTTATCTGCTTGGGGCATTGCTGCCCTCCCACCCTTCTTGGTCCCTTGGTGACCATTTAGGGTGCAAGACATTTCTATTTAGGGTTCCTTGGAGACCACTTAAGCCATGTAGATGCCACGTGGTCTTGATATCCGTCCTCCTTGTGTCCATTTAGCTAGATTCTGTCCATTATGGAGGATCAATCCGTCTTATATATTCTTTGTCTGATGCATTAATCCATCATCTTCTCCTTATGTTTTGATCATCCATTATCTCAGTATCGTCGCCTATGACAGGTTTGATTGAACGTGTCTGTCTACCTTAATTTTATTCTCTTCAATATATATATATATATATATATATATATGTGTGTGTGTGTGTGTAAACCAAAGTCTCTCAAACTCCCACAATTTGTCACATCATCATTTCTATTTAGGAAAAAAAAATTAATTTTTTAAACTAAATAGTAAATACTACAGGAAACCTTTGACAAACCCAACTATAGCCTACAAGTTTTTTGTCAAACACGAAAACAAATCTCTTCCAGAAAATGATTGATAATCCCAAACACCCTCCCCAATTTTCTTCTCTCTTTCCCACCCATGACATAGTCATCGTTGTCCGTTGCCATCACTGTTAGCCACCATAGCTATCAAGTTTGTATCTTTTGCCACACTCTCTATTTAACTTCAACCCGATAGTTTTAGAAAAACTCCAATATATTTGATAAATCCTTCGATCTATGGCCCTGTAAATACTAACACACAAAAAACCTCAAGTAATACGTTCTAAATCATCCTGAATCATTGTTTAAAAAAAAAAAAACAAACAAACAAAAAAACAAACAAATTAAACTACATTACTGTGTCTGAGCTGTGTACTTGCACTACCAGTTGCTCACTGCTTGTCTGTGGTCGTCCTCTCAACTCCAGCTCCGGTCCAAGCTAGCACCATTGGTATATATCCCTATCGCGCTTTGTTTAATTATTGTTAAGTGGTTTATTGCTTTTGTTGTTTTTCTTTTGAGAAACCGTGTGCTGTATAAACTTACTGCTCTACTTCAACAATTTAAGTTCCTCAACTTCTAAACGTGTGGCTGTCTATTGATTTCATTAAAAAAATAAAAATAAAACTTGTGGCTGTCAAGTTTAAAATTTTACCTTTTTTTTTTTGAAAAGTTTTAGCGTGTTGTTGAGAGAAAGAATGTTATACATAATCTAATATAGTATATAATAGGCTATAATATATATGTATATGTATAAAATAGTTAATGTATTTATACAAGGGTATGACTTTTGAGATAAATACAAACAATTACTTAATAATAATTTGATTGTTCACACATTTTTTTTTCTTTTTAAATTAGCTATATACATGAAACCATTCCCAATTTGTGCATAATCTTTATAAAAAATGTTCAAGTTTCAAAAGCTATTGCTCAATCATCTATTCAAAATGCTAAAAATGTATTTGTTGAACCCCTAGAAAACCTAATGTTTGGCCTTACATCAAGCTTTACATCAAGTTCCTTCTAAAAAAAAAAAAAAAGCTTTACATCAAGGTTGTTGTATGTTTTGTTTACAAAAAGCTTTACATCAATGCTAAAAATTTATTTGTTGAACCCCTAGAAAACCTAATGTTTTTTGTTTACATCAAGGTTGATTTGCAAAATAAATTAGAGCAAAAAGTGGATTTGAGTAGTGAGGCTGTTGTATGTTTTGTTTTTTGTTTTGTTTTTTCTTTTTTGCGAAATTGAAATTGAATTTTGGCCTTGAGCCAAGTAAACATATAAATGTTGCAATCCTCTTTGCAAATAGTTTCCCCATTGTTTTTAATGTTGCTTTAGTTTCCAACATTACACTTTCTTTTTCTTTCTCAATCTTTCTTTCTTTTAAATTCTTGGTGGGCAAATTAGTCTCTCACTAATTCTTTTAGCTTTTTTTTAACGTGAGGTTGGTTGATTATCCTTTCATTTAACTATCCCGTGCATCACATGGGTTAGTAACTAGTTGTTAATTAAAACAATTCACAATGTGCTTATTAACTTTAAAACAAAAAAGGGAAAGAAAACTGCATACTAGTAGTAGCTGAGTTGTCCTTATAATTCACAATGTCCTTGTAATTATGTTCATAGTTTCAAATTAAAGTTGTCATAAATTTTTGTTCTCTAGCTACTATTTTAAATTGAATCACAACGACAAAGAAACAATTTTGGACATTGTGGTTAAAGAAGCTGAAGTACATAAATATGTTTCGATTTAGCATTGTCATAATTTCTTATACATGATGCACTTTTTGGAAGATAGCTTATGATGCGATCATAGTCTCATTGAGATGCTAAAATCTTACATTGGCTTCTATCTCAATTGTGCTATGAGATGCAAATGTTAGAACTAGGTTTAGACTTTATATTACGTCTAAATGAGATGTTTGTTATGAAATATCGAGCTACTAAGCAATATTTGATATAAATCATATTGAGTTAAGCAATATTTGATATAAATCATATTGAGTTCTAAGAAAGGCTTAAGGAGTTTCAATTCTATGTCATTTTATCAAAATATTTTCATCTTTAAATGAATTGGAATTCTTAGATGTAGAGATTAATTGTTAATCTCATATGGATATGGTCCACAAGTCCTTGTTAGAATCATTTGATCAATTCAGATTGTTTTGAAAATATATAATTTTTTTTATTATCTGAGTTGATAAGTGAGTTCTACACAATGGTAGATATCCTAAAACTAAGGCTAGGATGAATATGATTTAATTCAACTTCTAAGCCTCAACCAAAAGTAAGGTGGTGAGAAGTAGAATGATAATACCAAAAAGTTGGGCTAGCTAGTTGCCCTGCCAAAAAGAAAATTAGACTCAAAAGAACGACCAAAAGGAAAGTGATTCTATTATGGTAAAGCTAAGCATTGTCCATAATTATAATCTAGATGGAAGTTTACTTGTTTTACTTTTAAAGAGAAAGTTTTCATCCTATAGTATTACATGTTTTGGTACTTAAGTCTAGGTCTTATCATTCTAAATGATATTCAAGATTGGTGAAAGATAGGCTTTTAGAACCATTAGTTTTTGTTATATTCCAAGTTTACGAATCCTATTTAGAGGATAATATGACCTAGGGCTCCTTTATTGTAAAGTAATATAGTTTCAATGACTTTTTTAAGTCAGTGCATACATGAAGCAGGAAAAATACTCTTTTAGAAATGGTAAAGTACATGATAAATATTTCTATTTGCTTATTTCTTTTGGAGATATACTCTAATTATTACTATACATTTTCTAAAATTGATTTCAAAAGTTTGTTCCTAGGACATTTGTCAAATTGTGAATTGGATGAAAAACCTAGAATATGATGCTTCCACTTTTGAAGATGTCCAACACTTGTGCTAGAAAGGAAGTCTGACAAATTAGAATCAAAAGGTAGAAAAGTATATGTTTATGATGGGTATCTAAAAGGAATTGCGGAAGATTATTTTAGTAGTCATAAAGATACCAAGGTGTTTGTAAAGTACAAATACAAAGTTTCTAGATAATGACTATGCGAATAATCTTAAAGCTAAACATAGAATTGTTCTAGAAGAAAAATGTCAGAATCTATTGTAGGACAACTATAAGATACATTTAGAAATGAGATGGTTGTATTAAATACACCACAAGACATTATTCTATAGATAGCTAGTACACTAGTACCATATCGTAGTGGGAGGATTATCAAATTACCTAATAAATTCATACTTTTGGATAAACTTGTGAAGTCATCTTATAATGATATGAATTTGATCTTCGGTTATACGTAGAGGCAATAAATGATATGGATGTGGATTACTAGATCAAGGTTATGTAAATAGAATTAAATTCTATTTAAATTATAGAACTTTTAAAGATGCCTAATGGCATTAAGCCTATTGTTTTAAATAGGTCTACAAGAAAATGAGATTGATAGATTAGAAGGTGTAAACCTTCAAAGTTAAGACTAATGGCAAAAAAGATTTATTCAAAAAGAAATGGATCAATTATGAAAAGGTTTTTTTTGCCAATAGTCATGTTTGACTCTATCTAGATTCTCTTATCATTATATTTCATTTAGATGAAATATGGCAATGGATATCAAGAAAGCTTCTCTTCATAGCAATCTTGAGAAAGACATCTACATGATGTAGCTAGATTAGTTCATAGCAAAGAACCAGTTATATTTAGTATGCAAGTTTCTTAAAATCCATTTATGGGCTAAAGGAAACATCTAGATCATAAAATATCATCTTTGATCGAGCAATCAAATTGTTTAATTTTGATCAAGTAGTGATAAGCCTTAAGTGTGTAAAAGCTTTATAGAGTAATAAATATCTTATTGTATTATGATGACTTTTTAATCATGTAGAATGATGTATAGATATTGTCATCAATAGAGTTTTTGTTGTCCAGACCAGTTTGATATGAAGTACTTGGGTAAGACCAATCACATCCTAAGAGTTAAACTTTGGTAAGATTCATAAATTAGGATGTTGGGTTTATCTCAAACTACTTAAATAGATTAGATTCTAGCCAATTATAGCGAGTGATACTTTAAGAAAGGATTCCTACCTTTTAAGTTTGAAGTTCCTTTGTAAAGGATTATAGTCCTAAGACATATAAAAGTAAGAGCATATGAAGACGGTTCCTTACAATGTTAATAGAAAGTCTCAATTATGCTATGCTATATGCTAGACCAAGTATCTATATTGCAGTAGGCATGGTAAGCAAATATCAATTAAATCCAGGATTACTTAACTTAGTGTTTGTAAAGCATATACTCAAGTATCTTAGGAGAACGGGAGATTATATGCTTATCCCCTAAAGTGAGGATTTGATAGTTACTGGTTACACAACACTAACTTGTAGTTTGATTGTGATTCATGAAATTTGACTTCAGGATATGTGTTCACCCTAGGTGGTAAAAATACACATTAATCGTAAGTATTATCTCATTGGAGAGATATGATTACGTGGGATGTAGTAGTAGAAAAGATAATTTATGCAATGAATCTGACTGAAACTTTTTTCCAGACCTTGCCTTAGAGTAAATATGATTTACTCTAAAGAGAAATTAGTGTCAAATATATGCAAAATTGTCTTTGAGGGCAAGTGGGAGATTGTTAGGATTTATGCGCTAATCCAATTTATTGGCATGTTATAAATAATTAAATTGTTTAATTATATGAGACATTTATATATGAACTAACTGGACATTATCATAATCCGTGTGATGCATTGTATGTGATTTTTGTGATTTAGTTACAGAAGACATAAATCACAAGTTCCTTGTAAACTCAAAATGTAATTCATAGTTAGTAATGAAATAGGGCGTTTTCTCTGCGAAGACTATAATACATCAACTAAGATGGTTTGTTTTAATCATAGAAGTGGAGACTTCTAGTTGATGTGTTGATGTGTTGATGTGTTTTAAGTGTGTAAGACATATTGAACATGACCGCTATGAGATTAATTGTTCAATTAACAACTGTCACTTGAATAATTAATCTCACGACTTTTAAAGTCATAGACTCTCAATCTTGAGAGGATAGTGAACCTAAACATGAAATGTAAGTTAATTTGATATATCAAGAGTGAAATCTAATTTAACGGTCAAAACCTCAGTATGTTGGATAACCATAGGTAGTGTTGAGGGAACACATATTCTCAAGATGGAATCTATAATACAAAGGATCTCCTTGCCTAATCTCTCTAGTTGGTTGAATTACCCCCTTTTGCTCACCATTTACAAGAATTGAGTAGGTAACTGTCTTCACACATATCATAAGCAACCCAATCCATCTTTCATTAAATCCCATTTTTCTCATGAGATCCTCCAAGAAACACCATTCTACTCGATCATAGGCCTTGTTCATGTTATGTTTGAGAGCCATATAGCTAGTAGTACTTGAATTATACTTTTTCATACAGTGTAAAATCTCAAATGATACAAGAATATTGTAAAAAATAAGGCGGTCTTTAACAAAAGCCGACTGATGCTCTGTTATAATATTGGGCAATTTTTTTTTCCAGCCTATTCGCTAAAACTTTAAAGGAAATCTTGTATATAACATTACATAGACTTATGGGACGAAACTCATTCACAGAGTAATGTATATGTGGTTAACTGAATTGGTTAATGTACCTGAGTTGAGCCAAGAGAGAACTGCTTGAGTAACATCCCTGATAACCGTCAACCAAAAGTTCTGGTAAATGACAGTGGCATTACATCTAGTCTAGGAGCTTTAAGTGGGGCCATTTGTCTCAAAGCCATTATCACTTCACATTCCAGGAAAGCACTTGAAAGCTAGCTGTTCATGTTTTCCGTGATTACATGAGGAATCTTCTCCAACACACTAGTTGAGAGGTTCGACCCGGAGGAAGTAAATAGCTCCTACTAGTATTCTAATAGGATTACAACTACACCATTAGATTGATCACTACAAACCCCAACATTGTCCTTAACACCAAGAATAGTATTTTTCCAGAAGCGTTGCGTGGCATGGCTGTGAAAATACTTGGTGTTTTTGTCCCCCTGGTTGACCCACAGGACATAAGATCGCTAGTTCCACATTCTAGCCTCTCTATCAAGAAAAACATTTATCTCTGCTTTAATCTCTCTAAGTCGAATGTTAATCCCACTCCTCGAAGCATTGGCTTCCACTTGGACCAGCAATTTTTTCTTCCTTTCCAACTCCCTTTGTACACTACCAAAGCAGTTTCGGTTCCACCAAGCAAGGTCCTTACCACACTGATCAATTTTATTAGCACTTCTCTATCTGAGTTTAGGTTGAAGCAATTTCTCCATGCCACTTCCACTGTTTCCCCACATTGATTATCTGAGAGCCACATTTCTTTGAAGTGAAAAAAATTTTCTCGTTGACAAATCTCAAGACCTATAGGATTAATAAGAATATGATAGTGATCTGATGAATCGCAGTGGAGATGTTGAACTCTAAGGAACCAACTATTGGTAACCAAGCCGTTATCTAACCTTTCCCACATTGAATGACCATTTGCAAAATGCCTACTACATGTGAACTTTTATGCAACGAATCCCAAATCAAGAAAACCACACTCATTTGTAACATTCCAAAAAAGTTGCATCTGATTATGGTAATGCATCACCCCCTCCTAATTTTTCATCATGTTTCAGTATTTCATTGAAATCCCCTGCATACAACCAGGGAGTATTATTGTGAGCATTCAAATTGCATAATTTATCCCATGCCTCTGACCGTCTACAAGTTTCTGGTTCCCCATAGAATCCAATGGATCGCCATTCCTCATCGGTACCTTTATTAATGTAAGCATCGCTATAGTATTTGCAAGAATCATCCACGGTTAGGTTATTTGAGGATTTCCAAAAAAGAACCAAACCACCCCTCCCTCCCGCGAGTACTTCTTTCCACCTCTCACCTATTTTCAAAATCAATACTTCATTGAACCAACCTAGCCTTGCTTTGTCTGCCTATGTTTCAGTTATAAACATTATAGAAAGGTCTTTTGATCAAATCAGTTGCCCAATCTTTTTCCTTGTTAATAGGTTCCCAAGCCCATAATAGTTTCACACTAAAATGCTCATTGCTCTTAGCAGGGCTATTCAACAGCCTCCACCAATATACATGAAGATGTTCCACCCACCACTAAAACCTGAATTTTTTTATTAGGTAGCTCAAGTGGGAACTCATTTGCATCCCTATTTCTTTTCCCTGGTGCCACCAAATCCTCAACGACTCAGATAAATTTCCTTGTCTTTAGGCCTAGTAATCCTCTTCAACGACCCATGCTTGTTCTAGTTCTAAGTAGTAGTGTTTGTGTTTGAAAAAACACATGAAACATTGGGGGAGGGATCCTCTTTAGGTCAGTTTGCCACATCAGATAAATGGGGTTTAAGTGGAGAATTGATTGCTAAGGAATTGTCATATGAGGTGGGCTCCATAATCGTGGTTGTGTTGGAATCAAATTTCTGAATATCCTTATCAATCTTGGCCAGCTTGGAAAAGAAATTAGTATCCAAATTGGTAACGTTGGAATTAATTGGAGTTGGATTTAGTGGGATTAATTCCTCTAAAGTTGGAAATGTAACTAAGGATGGAGAATTAATTTGCGTAACCGTGGAGCCTTTTGTAATTGTAACCATATCCGAATTCAATGCCTCCCCTGAATCCTCAGTTTCCATGTTTGAATGAGCCACCCTATGATTATGGTTCCCTTGGGCTTCCTATGCCATGGACTATGCCACCACTGCCTTTTTTTTTTCCTCCCTCCAACGAGAAATTCTGGTCTCATAATAACCTAGAACAAGGATGACATTGTTGTTGAAAGGTTTGTAAGGGGGAGCACATATACTTGGTCTAAACTGCTATTGGCTTTGTTAGGATTAATGCCCTTAAATTCTATTGTATGATGCTATGTATGATATTATGTACGACATTATGTATGACTTAATATTGTGATTAATAAAGTTGTTTTATTATTATCTAAAAACATGGTAACATGAATATTTGGACATTATCATATAGTCCATGAGATGCATAGTATATGATTTATGTGATTTAGTCACAGAAGATATAAGTCACAAGTTCTTTGTAAACTCAGAATTTATAGTTCATAGTCGGTGATGAAATTGGGCATTTTATCAGCGAAAACTATAACGTATTAACTAAGATGGTTTGTCTTAATCATGGAAGTGAGGACTTCTAGTTGATATGTTGATATGTTTTAAGAGTTAAGATATATTGAACTGGATCGCTGTGAGATTTATTATTCTCCTAATGACTGTCAAATGAATAATAAATCTTACGACTTCTATTTGCATGAACTCTTAATCCTAAGAGAATAATGGATTTGATCATAAGATGTAGGTTGCTTTGATATATCAGGAGTAAGATCTAAAGTCACGATCAAAACCTCAGTATGTTGAGCAGCCACATTTAGTGTTAATGGAATATATATTCTCAAGATGGAATTCATAATCTTTTAACGAAGATATAAAATATTCTCTTGAGATAAGTTTAATGGGTTTGGTTATTCAGAGTGTTAGACCTAACCAATTTAGTAACAAGTTACTAAAGTATATATTTATGAAATTGGATTTCATAAATATATGATGAATAACTTAAAAAATTAAACCGGGTACTCAAGGATTAAGATGTAGTAATCTTTAAAGTGGTAGTCTACATTTATGACTTTGTATTACTACGAATATTTTATGAAGGGGTTGCATGTATAATAAAGTCTTGGAATATAATTTATTAATAAGCCTAGAGTGCAATTATATTTATATAGTGGTATTAAATATAATTAATGGTAACTTTGGACTTGTCAAGAATTGACAGAAAAGCCCAAAGCCCATTGGAGCTAGTGTCTTATTGGTCCTTTTTGGTCCCAATGCAGGCCACACACTAAAGCCCAATTGGAAAGGCCCAATAGGCCAGCCCAGTTAGATAATTAGTTAGTTATAAAGGGAGAAACATACAGAATTTTTTATAAGTGAATGAGAAAAAGAGAGACATCATTGTGAAATGGTGTGTATGTGTGAGTGAAGCCACTCGATTATTCTCCCTTGGAAACTGATTGAGAGACCACACTTCTTGGGTGTAAAGTGGAATTGGAGTGAAGATTAAAAGTGTTCCCAAGTGCTTCTACTCTTTGTTTTGAATTTCTCCACACCAAGGTACGCTATCTTGTTCTTAAATTCTAAAATTTGCATAGTGCATGTTATCAATCATGAATGAAATAGATCTATGTTTGTTGCTTCCACTGTGTGTTTTGTATGAGATACAAAACCAAATTTTCCAACAATGGTATCAGAGCCAGGTTTTCATCTCATGGTTGTATAATATGTGATTGAATTTTAGAATTTAAGGAAACCGTTATCTTTGTGTTTCATTTTTTTGCATCATAAGGTAATGGTGCCGTGTCTTAATAGTTATTGCATCATTTGGATATAATGTAGAGAATTGCATCACTTGTGTATATATATCCGTGTCTGCACAAGGATATATTGTTATTGCAGAGGAGCCGTGTCTTAATTTGAACCATGCAAAACAACTAGAAGTTTGTGGCCTAGAGGATATAGTTATTGAATTTCAATAACTGTCATGTGCGTTACTTTTGTTAATGCACCACTTGGTTTATTCTTGCACGGCTTGGACTTCATTGCATGGCTTAGACTTAATTGCATGGGTTGGACTTCAGTGCACGGTTTTGTCATCTTATAAACTTGAAGATAATTGCATGTTAATTTCCTTGGATGTATACATGGGTTGATATACAAATAGTTTATTAAGGAATTCTAACAATCTGTAAGTTATATATATAATGTAATAATCATATATTACATATAATAATCTGTATATTATATTATATTATATTATATATATAATATAATATAGGTTTATAATGTAATGTAGGTTTATTATAGATTATATATATATATATATATATTAATGCTAAGATTATGAAATTTATTCCTAATGAGATTAGTATTATGTTTTCAAAGTGTCTAGCATTATTAAGGTTCTTGATCTTAAAAACCTTTAATTTAAAACATCTAGTGGGAGAGAAATAAAAGGGTTGGATCTCACGGTCTCCATTATCGGTTCATAGTAGTGTGGGTAAACACCTCGTCTTGGTGTATATGCCTCGCGATCCCAAAGGAGGGTGTTTACTTCATATTACTACAAGATTGAACTTACCCGTTTAAAGTAGTGTGGACAAACACCTCGTCTTGGCGTATATGCCTCGCGATCCCAAAGGAGGGTGTTTTGTTCCATCGTACTACAAGTTTAAACATTATAAGGGAGATGAAATGTGGCTACACATGATTCTAGGTAATGGTGTACACTAGACTAAATGTAATGTTAACCTCCCAAAGGAGCTATGTCATTATTACTTAGAGGCTAAAGGTAATACACGGCATATTATTAATGTTTAATAAGAGTTATATCATGATAGCACTAATAATGAGAATAGTTCTCAACCAATTAATGTGTTTATAATAAACTTGCTACCAAGGAATTATAAACATGGATTAGGTTGTCGTTGCATATATTATTTTATGGTTTTATTAAGGTTCTATATTATATGTTTATATGCTAAATTGATAATGTCCAGTTTACTTATTATATTCATGTTTATTATTTTCAGATTTAAATCATGGTGTCATTTAACCCACTTGTTGCTATTCTTAATCAAAACAAACTGACTGGATCTAACTATGTTGACTGGAAAAGAAATTTGAACATTGTTCTTACAGCTGAAGAGCACAAATATGTGCTTACTCAACCATGTCCAAGCTTTCCTTCATTAGATGCTCTTCTTAAGGAAAAACAGCAATATGATCGTTGGCAGAAATCTAATGAAATGGCCAAGTCCTATATCCTAGCATCTATTTCAAATGTTCTACAGCATCAAATGCAGGATGTAGAACTTGCATCGGACATAATGTTAAGTCTGAAGGAGATGTTTGGTGAGCAAGGCCGTTCTGCAAGGCAAGAAACTATGAGGCAGATTTATAATACCAAAATGGTTGCAGGTACTTCAGTGAGGGAGCATTGTCTTAGGATGATCTCTAATCTGAATACATCGGAAGTTTTAGGTGCCGATATTGATGGAAAATCCCAAGTGGATATGATACTCTAGTCACTACTAGAATCATTCAAGGAATTCAGACTTAACTATAATATGAACAAAAAGATTTATTCATTGTCTGAATTAATGAATGAGTTGGTAGCGGCAGAAGGCATTCTTGGTACTTCTAGTGTTGCAACCAATGTTGGTGAAGTTTCCACTTCTCAACTTAAGTCAAAAGGCAAGGGTAAGAAAAAGAAGAAGAAGGACTTCACTAAGCAAGATGGTAAACAAATTGCCTTATGAGTTGCCAACAAAGGAAAGAAAACCAAAGGAAAGTCTTTCCATTGTGGTGAAAAAGGACATTGGAAGAGGAATTGTCCAATATTCAAGGTTGCCAAGAATAAGGGTATGAAAAGTTCATTTCTTCTTGAAATATGTTTGGTACAGAATCCCACGGATTCCTAGTGTGTGGATTCAGGTTGTACTAATCATATCTGCAATTCTTTGCAGGGGTTCTAGGAGACCAGAAAGTTGAATGAGAGAGAACTATTTCTTACTTTGGCTGATGGGAGCAAGATTCCGATTGTAGCTGTTGGAGTGTTTAATTTATGCTTTGAGTCTAGAGTTTTAATATTGGAAGACCGTTTGTATGTACCTAATATTCATAGGAATTTAATTTCTGCAACTTACTTAGGTAAACATGGATATTGTGTTATCCTTAAAGACAGTGTTGTAATAAAGAAGGATAAAATGTTTATCTGTTCCGGCAGTATTGTGGATGGTCTTTATATTTTAACTCCTGAAAAGCATGAATTATACAATTCTAAATTAGATAGTAGCTCTCATGTAAAATCATTAAAGAGAAAGTTTCCTTCTACTAGTGATGCATATCTATGGCACTTGTGTTTGGGTCATATTAATTCAAATAGGATTCAAAGACTAATCAAAGATGGACTTTTACAGCCCATAGACTTTGATGGTTTTCCAGTTTGTGAATTTTGTTTGGAAGGTAAAATGACCAAACGACCTTTTAATGCAAAAGGTAGAAGAGTCCAAGAGTTGCTTGAATTAGTTCATACAGATGTATGTGGTCCTATGTCAACCCAAGCAAAAGGAGGTTATGAGTACTTCATCACTTTTATGGATGGTTATTCAAGATATGGTTATGTGTACCTAATGAGATGGAAGTCTGAAGCCTTTGAAAAGTTCAAAGAGTTTAAGGCTGAAGTTGAAAATCAATTGGGCAAACGCATAAAGGCCATTCGATCTGATCGAGGTGGCGAATACCTTCTTGGGGATTTCAAGGATTACCTAATTCAAAATGGGATTGTCTCCCAATTGACTGCACCTTGAACTCCCCAACAAAATGGTGTAGCGGATAGAAGGAATAGAACTCTTTTGGAAATGGTTAGGTCCATGATGAGTTATTCAACTTTACCAATTTCCTTTTGGGGATATGCACTAAAAACTGCTATGCATATTTTGAATTTAGTTCCATCAAAATCTGTTCCCAACATATCGAAGGAATTATGGAGTGGGCGTAAGCCTAGTATGAAATATCTTTACATTTGGGGATGTCCAGCAAATATGTTGAAAGGGAAGTTTGATAAGTTGGAAGCTAAAACGGAAGTATGCATGTTTTTAGGATATGCTATGTATGCTATGCTATGCTATGTACTAGACCAGATATCTGTTATTCAGTTGGCATGGTCAGCCGATATCAATCAAATCTAGGACTTAAACATTGGCAAGCTGTAAAGCATATTCTCAAGTATCTACAGAGAACGAGAGATTATATGCTTGTTTACCATAGTGAGGATTTGATTCCCATTGGCTATACAAATTCAGATTTTCAATCGGATCTAGATTTCAAAAAATCCACTTCAGGATGTGTTTTCACCTTGGGAGGTGGAGCCATAAGTTGGAGGAGTGTTAAGCAATCTTGTATTGCGGACTCCACCATGGAAGTTGAATATGTTGCTGCTTGTGAGGCGACAAAGGAGGCTGTTTGGCTCTAGAAATTCCTTTTTGATCTTGGTGTTGTGAGAATTGAACAAGTTCTTATTACTTTGTTCTGCGACAATAGTGAAGCGGTTGCACAATCAAAAGATCCAAGAAATCAGAAGAAAGGAAAGAACATTGACAGAAAGTACCACATCATCCGAGATATTGTTGCACGTGGAGATGTAGTGGTAGCAAAGAACTTTGGACTTGTCAAGAGTTAACAGAAAAGCCCAAGGCCCATTGGAGCTAGTGTCTTATGGGTCCCTTTTGGTCCCACTCCAAGCCACACACTAAAGCCCAATTGGAAAGGCCCAATAGGCCAGCCCAATTAGATAATCAGTTAGTTATAAAGGGAGAAACATACAGAATATTTTATGAGTGAACAAGAAAAAGAGAGACATCATTGTGAAATGGTGTGTATGTGTGAGTGAAGCCACTCGATCATTCTCTCTTGGAAACTGATTGAGAGACCACACTTCTTGGGTATAAAGTGGAATTGGAGTGAAGATTAAAAGTGTTCTCAAGTGCTTCTAATTTTTGTTCTGAATTTCTCCACACCAAGGTACGCTATCTTGTTCTTAAATTCTGAAAATTGCATAGTGTATGTTATCAATCATGAATGAAATAGATCCATGTTTGTTGCTTCCGCCATGTGTTTTGTATGAGATACAAAATCAGATTTTCCAACAGGCTTAAGGGGAGAGAGCCCTTGCTATCAATTCAAATGTCACAATCCTTGTCGTCGTAATCCAAACAGCCACACTAATAGCAGAGATTGGGCAAACGTTCATACTTGAAGACCACCCAGGATTTTTCTCCATTCTCTAGTGTAATCAACCTCTCTCGACACAGCAGTTGAGTAATATCTACTATCACCTTGACTTGAATGAAGCTGCCCCCATCTTCTTTGTTAGCTCCTATCGACCGAGTTACTTCACCAATAGTTTCACAGCATCCATATTTGGTACTCGTTAAAAACTTTGCCTCTAGGAAAAACTCATTAGACCTTTGGAACCTTTGAAGGACTAGACCAGAGTTCTCTTTCTCAAATGAGAGATTACCCAACGATCTTGTCAAGTCATCCATGGTTGTCAATGAAAGGATGAGAAGAGAATGATTAAAATAAAACTGTTTCCCTATAATCCACAAAAGAAAAACCCACTAGCTCAAGAGGTAAGCATGTTGCTTCAAGAGGATAAATTCACCTTTGTAAGAAGGGACATAAAATTTTACAGCCTAAGAGATGATGGAGAGCCCAACTTTCTTATTGACAGAGAAACTGGCAAGCGAAAAATATAACAAAAACAAGTTCTATTGGGTTGGCACATAAACAACTTATTTCAATCCATTTAAAGAAATGACCAAAAAAGGTGGGTTAAGCAAGTCATTTCCCACATGTTTGTTTTTTATTTTTTATTTTTTTATAGAATCCCATATGTTTGTTGGTTGTCTCAAAATATTGTCACTCTTAATCAAAATTGAATAATTTTCATACTCTATCAAATGATATCCTTACGAGATTTTTTCAAGACTTAGAAATAATTCAAAAACAAAGGTCAATCGTTTTAATTTATAAAATTATGTAAAAAAAAAAAAAAATCTCAAAAAAAAAAATGTAAAAAAGAAATTAGTATGTATATTCAAGTGCATTTTATCTTTAATGTGCCTATGAATATTCAAGGAGGGAAATTATTGTGTACTCCCGGATTATCATAAATGTATACTCTCTCATTTCACATGAATTGTGGGTTCCACTAATTAAATTCATGGTGGGACCTACCATTCATGTGAGAGGAAGGAGTATGTATTTATGGTACTTCGAGAGTACCTAATAATTTTCCATTCAAGGAAATACAAACTAGTTATATATAATTTTTAGCCATACAGAGTTATTAAATTAAATTTTTTATAAGTTCTTATACAAAAATTAATCAATATAATTAACTTAAATAGTATAATTTCAGTTATAATGTAGTTATTAATCATTAGCTCATATATTTTATGGAGTAAAAAAGCTTAGTTATGCGGTGATTAGTGATTGCTATATACGGGGATTAATAAATTAATAAAGTGATTGATGAACAAGTTCTGATTTATTCCATGAAAAAATGAACTAAACTAAACATGTGATTTATCTTAATATTCCGTTCAACTTAGCTTATTTACAGTTTTACACCCCTATTCAGTGGGTTGTGAAAATTTAAACTCATGACCTTCCTTTTCATCCTATAGTTTAATTTCATCCTTGAGATAATATCTGTCAATTTAATTAAATGTTGTTTATGAAGTCCGCATGCCTTATCAATTGACTAGTTGCTAGGCAACTTGTACAATTTTCTATCATCTTTATGTATATATGTATTAGCATTTGAAAAGACATCCCCTGTTTATGCATATATGGTTAATTTGAGACTTTCTTCTCTCTTTCCGTGCGGGTATGTATTAAAATACTTATTATTAATTTGAACAAAAAAAAGAAAGGCTGGAGAGCTTGACTAAAAGTAAAGAGATTAGCAATTATTAGGTAGTGCATACGCATGTTGGAGAGCAATAAGTGAAAATGTGTCTATAGAATTTTTATCACGTTGGATCAAGGTTTGATAATGGATAAAGCTGATGTGGAGACCTCATCAATAGCTGTGAATCAAACCCACATATTAACATATAGGAAAAGAAAAATTGGGCAAAGATTTTTGGAAGTTTTGATGGGAAATATGTGGACATATTCCTTAATTTGAAAGGGACTCACCGGAGTCCTGCCCGTAGCGATCCACGTCCACCGGCCCTACCTATCTCTATCGTACCACAACTTGGAATCTTATAAAACAAAGTTGGGTACTTTCATTATCACATAATTTTCGTTCTTTGAGAAAGAGCAAAGAAAAAAATTAAAAGAAGAATACAAAATATTTTCTTGATATTTGGGTATGTTTCACATTCCTCCCCAACTATTCAAAGCTTAATCTCTTTATAGTTTGAACTAAATTACTAAATCTATATATATATAACTGAAGCTCTGAAGCTCCCACAATTTTCCACGTCAGCATTTAATAATTTCTTTTTTCTATTTTTTAAATTTGATTTAAAAATAAATCTAATTTTCCCCACCAAATATACGATACCTCTTTAACACCAAAAAAGGAAAAAATCTCTCCTCTTCTCACGCACTAATAGCATCTCATTCGCCTAAACCTAAAACTCACCTTTCCTTCCTCCAAAATCAAAACCCAAAACTCATATTCTCCCACTGTCGCCGCTGCCACCACAGATTGCCGCCGCCACGGATTGCCGCCACCATAGAAAGGCAGCCTACTGAATGATGCAAAATCTCACACAACCACCGTCACTCCAATCCTATTCAAATCCTCACACAACCACTGTCTCTCATCAAGTCTCGCAACTTTCCATGTCAGATAAGCAACGATTTGAAGTTAGAGTTCCAAATTTCATCAAAGTAAATATTCTAATTTGTTTATAAATTGTCTAAGATCAGGGTTCGCTATCAACTACGGATTTAAACGATGTTGGCTTCGTTGAACCTAGGGATACCCTATAGAAGATCAAATTCTACATGGGCTTCATCTCTTGGCATTTTAAAGAATGGTTAGTGATGTTTTTATTTTTATTTTAGGTTTTCCCCCTTACCTATTCTCTTTATTTGGAGTAAATTTGTGGTTTTTTTTAAAAAAAAACCAAAAGAGCCTTACATTATTATTGTTCATTGAGAGCCTTAATAAGGGGCAGAGAGAGTTAGAGAGGGAGAGAAAAATCTGAGGGACTTTATAATCAGACCAGAACTTCTCCGAAAACATTACCAGTAAGTTTTTAATTTTGTTCTATTGTTTTTGGCTGTTAAGTATGATTTAGGGTTATGTTTGGGAATGTTTCTTTTGATTTATAATTAGTTTCTAGAAGGCTTTTCTGTTAATTCTTCTTTGTTTACTGCATTTCCAAAGGGGCTATTTATTCAGTTTGAAAGAAATTGTTTTCTTTTTTGGTTGTTTAATTGTTTTGATAATTATTGAATTTTTTTTTTTTTGTGTGGTGTTCTTAGGTACCCAAAACAATTCGATTAGACTATTATTGGGTTAGCCTCGAAATCAAACTCATGATTTGAATTTTTCACAAAGATAGTGCTTAGTGATGGTGGTACACACTGCGCTGAAACGTAACAAATTCGATTGTGCCTCTTATTGCAACAATCGTTGCCCCTGGTAAGTGAGAGTCTAAGTCTAAATTTCCAAATGTTTGATATTTTTTTCACAAAGTTATGATGTTTTTCATCATTTTTATTATGTCAATTATTTAATTTAAAAGAGATTGCATTAAACGACATCATTGGGTTATTTTGTTTTTTTTTCAAAGGTGTAGGAGTGGTGGAAAAAGTAGGGGTAGAGGTGGAGATTAAAGAGTATGAATATGAGCAATTAGTTAAAACCATTGAAATGTTTGGAAACGACATTGCATTTTCCTACAAGCATTATATCTTTCTTTTCTTTTTTTTTTTTTTTTTTTTAAAAAATATAAACATAAATTTGTTGATGTTGGGACTAAAGGATATTAGAGTCAGAGTAGTAAGACACCAAGCTATAAGCCTATAACTACCCTAAAGTGCTTAGAGTCCATTGTAGTTGCAAGCCTACACAAGAAGATTTGGAATGGTGGAAGGCACATGGAATTATGATGAAAGTAGAGAATTGCAGAATTGGAAAGACAAGATAACAATGGTATGGATGCAGCAAGAACTGACTCATTCGAATGTGAACAACGCAACTCCTATTTAAAAATAAAAGAAAAGAAAAGAAAAATATTTTTTCTCACTACATTTTTAACATCAAAAGCTGAATACAAAAAATATCCTCTGTGTTTGTATTTAAACAATAAGATTTTAATAATTCAAACACTAACCCAAGCTAATTCTTGCATTGTTGTAATGGAGACTAGCTTCTAAACTGCTAAACGTTCTATTGGAATTTCTAAACATGGAGGTACGTTAAATTTATTTTTTTTCCCCCTCTTTTAACAATTAAATTTCTGGCACTTTGAAATTTTATGTGAGATAGTTTGTATTTTATGTGAATTGTGTGAGCACTTTATGCTCGGGTAGGCAGCTATTTGATAAAATGCCAAAAAGAGATATTGTATCATGTTTGTAACAATATACTTTGTAATTTGTTTAAATTATTGGCTTGGCTATCAGCTGTGATTTGATGATTGCAAGTTATCAGTAAATGTGCACATCATGACCACTTCATTAGAGGAGGAGAAGCAGCAATAATTGTGCAAAACAGAGAGGAAAAAGGTTTAGATATTTACTCCTTCCAGGTACAACATTATTTGGTTTCATAGTATTTACTCCTTCCAGGTACAAGAAAATCCTGTGTGTTTTTATTTAAAATACAATACGATTTCAATAATTCAAAACCTAACCCAAGCTAATTCTTGCATTGTTGCAACAGAGACTAGCTTTGGAACTGATAAACCTTCTATTGGAATTTCAAAAAGTGGAGGCATGTTAAATTTTGATTACCATATGTTAAATTGGTTTTTTACTTCATAGTATCTCTTATAGTTAGTAATCAATATATCAATATAAAACCGAAGCCTCTAACCTCTCCACAATTTTCCACATCAGCATAACTTAAATAAATATTATTACTATTAAAAGTGAAATTTATAATCCACCACGTAACACATTTATATATATTTATATATACACGTATTGGAAAAAGTTGATCACTATCACTTCATCTAGAATAGGATGTTTAAGTTACATAGAGTTCTAATCTAATTCTACCCTATGCTTAAAATCTCAACCATTCAAGTTCAAACAAATGGTTTTATATTATGCCACCTTTACATTTTAATACATACTAATTAATTTTTACGATAAATGGTTGAGATATTAAGAATTATGTAATTGAGTTACATACAAACTCTAGAGAATCTTTAATCCTCCAATGCCCTGCAGATATATTGTTGCGAAATTTTCTTAATGATTGGTTTTTGGAGAGCTTTATTAAAAAAAAAGCTTCAAACTCTCTTATATTCTTGCGTGTGATTGCACTGTTGAGTTTACACCCATGAATTTATCAAAGAAAGTTACACCTACGATGAAATACAATGTAGGGAGCGAAGTTGAGGTATTGAACAGTAAGGTGGCTACGCCAATATGTGCATGGTGTCTTGCTGAAATAACAAAGGTAGAGGATGAAAAAGGGCATTGGTTTACCGTCAAATACAATAGTGGAAAGGTGGAGAGCTACATCATTATCATTTTATAATTTTTTTAGTCTTATCTTCTTCTCCTATAAACTCAAACGATATGATCCATACGTGCTAAGAACGATAAAATCTACATTATTGCAGTTCTTAACCTTTATGAATCATATTGTTTGAGTTTTGTGTTTGCCTTGGTTGAATTGTTATTCTATAAATAGAGCAAAGAAAACAATTTTTTTTTTAATCTTATTTTGTACACTTGCATGCAATGAATATATGAACGGGATGGTTTCAATTAGTTTGCCAGACAATGTCTTCCAACTCTTTTTCACATTGCTTCATTGAATTAACATCTCATGCTAGATGGTGTATGATAATTTGCAATGCTATAAGATGTTGAAATAGAAGAAATTCTAGGATCTTTTGTTTTTGGTTTTGCATAGTAAGAGCATGCAACTACAAAATGTAGAACCCACACATACACTCCAAAATTACTACCTTAAATCAGATGTGGGGTGAGTTAGGTTGCTTAGATTTTTCTTCTCCAAAAAGGCAAAAGGGTACTTAGATTTTGGGCAAATGTGATTTTTATTTACTCAAAATCATTGGCAAAATCTTTTTCACTTAAAATTGCTCATATGCAGGTTTAAAGAAGAGACAAGACTCTAGGAGGATGCTTGGGAGAAGATATATTGAATATATTCATGCAATGAGGTTAATTTATATGTAATAATTTATAATAGAGAAATGCGGTTAAGTTATATGTAATATGAAGTTGCATAGATTTGTTGATGCAAAACTGAATGTAGATTTTGCATAATGTTGTCCCATTTTCTTGAATTTTCTTTAAAAAAAAATTCACCGTCTTTATTTTTATATTCTACTCTTTTTTCTTTCTTTTTTTCCTTTTAGTTTATTCTTGCTGAGCTAATTAGGCTAAATTTGAAATTTGATTTTCTTTAAGTTCATATTATCTAGAGGTGCATGTTTAAAAAGCAGCCACACATTTGTTTTATTTATGTTTCTATAAATATATATATATGATTTTAAATTTAACTATCACGTGCATCGCATGGACTAGTGACTAGTATATATATAAAACCAAAACCTCTACTAGCTCCACAATTTTCCACGTCACTTTTTCTTTTTTAATTCTTTTTGATGTTTTATTATATTAGAATTTATCCATTTAGCTCCCCCGTCAGTATACAATAATACAACTCCCCCATCAGCTTTCACGTCACCTTTTTTTTTTTTTATTATAAATTCTTCTTAACTTTTTATTATTATATTAGAATTATCAATTTAGAACCCTAATACAAGTACACAAGTCCCTCTTCAGCCTTCACGTCTAAACCCCACAACCTCTCTATTTTCTAATATACGCTGGCACACCAAAACTCAGATCCTCCCGCCGCCACCTTGGATCACTGCCACTACATCGATTTCTCTTTGCCTCTCCATCGTCGCTCAATCCAGCCCATCATGTTTTATTTTGAGGTAATTAAAACATGTTTTTTACTCTCCTTAATTTCTATATATTGCTCTCTCTCTCTATTTGCTTCAATTGTTCATGGAATTTTGTTAGTTTGTGGTTGTGGGTTGCTTTGAATTTAAGTTTTTTTTTTTGTTTTTTTTTTCATGGAATTTTGTTGGTTTTTGGTTGTGGATTGCTCTGGATTTAAGTTTTTCTTCTTTTTTTTTCTTTGCAGATTTCAACATTTACTTCTTCTTCCTTTGTTGTCAAATCTATGGCAAAGAAGAATCATGAAATTTTTGTAATTAGATTTTCTTTTTCCCTTTTTTTTTGTATGCAATTTTTATTGGATTTTTGGTTTCGTGGGATTCTTCTATTTGGTTTTAATTTTGGGTTTGTTTTAGTTGATATATAGTGTTTTTCTCATCTTCATTTTACATTGGTTTGGATTTTCTTTTTCTCTTTTTTTGGTTATGCAATTTTTATTGGATTTTTGTTTCCTGGTATTCTTCTATTTGATTTCAATTTTGGGTTTGTTTTGGTTTGATATATAGTGTTACTGTCATCTTCATTTACATTGGTTTTCTCTTTTTATAAATTATTATAATCTTTGGGTCTTATTATATGATAGCCTATGGAATGTTATGTTGGGGCTGCCACTATTTTGGATTCTGTGGGAATTTTTTTTGAAGGTTGGGGTTGGTTAGTATAGTTGTTTGAGATTGCTAAACATGTGTTTGATAGAATGCTCAGGTGTTTGTTTTCTGATTCTTCTTTGCCAATTCATTTGTGGTATTTCTTGAACAAGTTTGGAATGCTCGAGTGTTTGTTCTCAAATTCATTTGTAATATGCCTTTTGTTCTTTGTTTAAAAGAATTCAGCTACAAGAATTTACAAAAGGCTATGGTTTGATATATAGTGTTATTGTCGTCTTCATTTACATTGGTTTTTCCTTTTTATAAATTATTATAATCTCTGGGTTGTCTTATATGATAGCCTACAGAATGTTATGTTGGGGTTGCCGCTATTTTGGATTCTGTGGGAATTTTATTTGAAGGTTGGGGTTGGTTAGTATAGTTGTTTGAGAGTTATATAACTCATTTATATATGATTATGCAAGATGGGCATGGTATTAGATATTATAAATTTGAGGCAGAGATTCAGAGAGAGGGTTGAGAGAGACTTAACAAATAGCAAGCTTTAACGAATACCTCTATCATTATGCAAAAATCAAAAGGCATATGGTTATAATATGCCTTTTATGTATTGCACCTATTTGTATTAAAAATTTGTTGTTTTTTTCCTCTTGGAATATACTTTTAAATCCTTTTTGAGATTTTGTGTTACCAAGATTTGCTATAGCTCAATTTGTTGTATAGTTTATAGTGGTGGAAATACTGAGTGTGTATTTTGGTTTCTACAATGAAAATGGTCAGTTTGAGATCTCTAAATGTGACAAGAATTATCTGTGAAGTTGTGAAGTTTTGTTTAATGGTAGGGAGCAGAATTTTGTGTTGGGCAAGAAACATAGGCAACCACAAAATTTCAGAGGGTGGTTAGAGATGATCAACCGGAATGGAAGTGGTGGCTGGATGGTATGGATGATATAATATATTAAGTAAATGTTTTGAGTTGTTGTGAGAGTGAATATTATTTTTTCACTTTAACATTAGGGAAATCGTTGCATCAATAATAAAATTTATATATTATTTTAATTAATATATTTCATTCTATTTTTCTCCTCAAAATTTTGATAGAGATGGTAGTAGCTTCAAAGCATACACAAGTAATTTATTCATATTATTTTTTTCCTATAAAGTTTTATTCTCTCATTGTCACCAATATCTACTCATCAATATATTTTAGCGTACCAATTACTTGTGTTGGTACCAATTTATGAATTTCCAATAGGTTTAATTCTTTTTCTTGGTGATAGGTTTCAAATTTGCTACATAGAACGTTTGGCCTTTGTTTTCCTTTTTGTTCTTGAAAAAATATAATAATTTCATTGTTAGATGATAGTTGGAAATATTTACAAATTTTCAATTAGTCCCGAAATTTGATTTTCCAGGTTCCAGGGATGAAGGAGATCAAGATTTCAAAGGCCAATTTGATGTAAGCTGTGGCTTTTGTGATGGGTGGAATTCAAGAAGCCTACAATGATATTTAAATCTTTCAACGGTATCATATACATGTTGGAAAATCTAGTATTGTATCTTATACAAAACACATAGTGGAAGCAACAAACAAGGATCTATTTCATTTATGATTGACAACATGCATTATGTAAATTTCAGAATTTAAGAACAAGATAGCGTACCTTGGTGTGGTGAAATTCAAAACCAAAGATTGAAGTACTCGGGAATACTTTTAATCTTCACTCCAATTCCACTTTACGCCCAAGATGTGTGGTCTCTCAATCAGTTTTCAAATGGAGAATGAAAGTGTGTCTCACTCTCACATACACACCATTTCTTATATCACTTATACAAATTCTGTATGTTTCTCCCTTTATAACTAACTGATTATCTAATTGGGCTGTCCTATTGGGCCTTTCCAATTGGGCTTTAGTGTGTGGCTTGGAGTGGGACCAAAAGGAACCAATAAGACACTAGCTCCAATGGGCCTTGGGCTTTTCTGTCAACTCTTGACAAGTCTATAGTTACCATTAATTATATTTAATACTACTATATAAATATAATTGCACTCTAGGCCTCATTAATAAATTATATCTCAAGAATTTATTATACATGCAAGCCCTTCATAAAATATTCGTAGTAATATAAAGTCATAGATATAGACTGCCACTTTGAAAATTACTACATTTTAATCCTTCAGTACCCGGTTTAATCCTTTAAAGTTATTCATCATATATTTATGAAATCCAATTTCATAAATATATACTTTAGTAATTTCTTACCAAAGTTGTTAGGCCTAACTCTCTGAATAACTAATCCCATTAAATTTATCTCAAGAGAATATTTTATATCTCCGTTAAGATACTATGAATTACATCTTGAGAATATATGTTCCATCAACACTAATTGTGGCTTCCCAACATACTGAGGTTTTGACTGTTACTTTAGATCTCACTCCTGATATATCAAAACAACCTACACTTCATGATTAGGTCCATTATTCTCTCAGGATTAAGAGTTCATGCAAATAGAAGTCGTGAGATTTATTATTCATTTGACAATCGTTAGGAGAATAATAAATCTCACCGCGGTCCAATTCAATATGTCTTAACTCTTAAAACATATCAACATAGCAACTAGAAGTCTCCACTTCCATGATCAAGACAAATCATCTTAGTTGATACGTTATAGTCTTCGCAGATGAAATGCCCAATTTCATCACCAACTACGAACTATAAATTCTGAGTTTACAACGAACTTGTGACTTATATCTTTTGTGACTAAATTACATACTATGCATCTCATGGACTATATGATAATGTCCCAATATTCATGTTACCATTATTTTAGATAATAATAAAACAACTTTATTAATCACAATATTAAGTTATACACAATGTCATACATAATGTCATACATAATATTATACATAGTATCATATAATAGGATTTAAGGGCACTAATCCTAACAATACATAATACCAAGTTTTGTATTTTTATGTTCCCAGTATTTGATATATTGTTTAGTTGATTGTATTAATTGCGGTGGAGGTTGGCTATTATGGTCAAATCGAAACCAAAGGCATGTGGATGAAACTCTGAAGTTAGTAGTGGATTTGGTGCAAACAACTTGTACACTTGATGTGGAATATATGGAAGCTTAAAGAAATAATCAATCTAGATAGCCTGTTGAAGGGTGTCCATGGCCTCTGGATTTGGGGCTTCAAGCTGTAGAGGTAGAGTGTGAATTTAAAAGTCCAGTAGATGAAGTAAAGTCAGCTAGACCTACCAATTTGAGCATTGGCCACATCCTTAATGATGTTAGACTACTTGGTAGTTGGTTCTTCTATTAGGAATATATTTTTCTCTTGTGGCTTTCCTTGAACAAACGGACCAACAGAGAAGATAGCATTTGAAGCAAAGAACTGGCTGGGTTTGCTAGACAATGATGTATTGGATGGAGGAGCGTACCCCATGTATTAAGACTCTACTAAACAGTAATGTACCTGCTCAATGGAAAAAAAAAAAAAAAAAAAAACCCAAATGTATTTGTAGCATTTTTCAGTGGAATTTCTTGAATCCTTTCGGCATTTTTACTATAGTGTTACTCCAAAAAATTTTAAATCAGACTTTTTTATTATTAAAAGTTGTGCTATTACCCCAATCCATTAAAAATCACTGCTCATGTTTTAGTATTTTGTGTTTAAATGCATTAATATTGTTCTTGTTTTTTTTTAAAAAAATTGTCATATTTGAATGATATCTTGAATAATCACTAACTATATATGGTATATTATTAATGTCATCTCTTATTTATAAGCATTTCATTTAATTATATAAGTTATTCTAACTAAAATAAAATGAAATGAAGATTTGAAATAATATTTTAAACTACCATAAATAAATATTCGATATAAACTAAAATTAATAAAATTTTCTTTTTAAAATCTTATTTTCAATAGTTTTCCCGTGCATCGCACGGGTTAGCAACTAGTTTTATGTAAAGTTATGATTTCCAATTATACTGTGCTGGCTTTTATTCCGTGCAAAATTTTATTGTAATTTCGTGAATCATTTTTCCCTGTATGTATGTGGGTTTATTTGTAAGGGATAAGTGTGAAAGTTTGGTGAAGAATCAAGTTTCAAAAATTGAATCAGTGGATTTTGTGACTAGCTTGTGAGTAGCTTGTGAGAGCAAATGACAGGAAACTGAAGAGTCATGTCAGGTTGTCAGTTTTGCTAGTGTCTCACAAGAAGGGCCAACCCAGGAAGTACCCACGAAACATTTTGTTTTGGCAAAAAGTTGTGTTACTTTACCAAATCCTTTACCCACGCTATATACACCCTCATTACCCACGAATTGTAGGAGATGCTTTAAGAGAGAAAACCCTAGCAAATACACTTGAGAGTTAGAGATTGTTATACCCACAATTATCTACACATTTCCTTATAGTTTTCCTCGACTCCTACCTCTCCATCTCTGGATCCTTGAGAGGTTGTTAGCCCAAACACTTACTACACCCATTTGAATGTCAAGTGAGATTTTGGTGCTATTGGGAAGTATTGGAAGGAGCTATTCGTTAGCGGATGCAATCGGGCTAAATTGCAGAATCCTAAAACCTAAAGAAGACAAGACACCAAGAAGTCCGTTGGTAGCAGGAGCTTGGAGGACTCAAGTACATGGGGTAGAATAGGCTTGGAGGGTCTTTTAGTATTCATGTACTCTAACTTTATTCTCTAGTGGATTGATTTCGACTTGGAGGGTTGCGGAGAAGTTTTTCGTTGAGTTCTTTGGTTTCTTCTTTGATAACACGTCTCAGTATTATCTTGTGTTTGCATCTCTCTTCCCTAATCTTTAAGCTTTCATTTTATTGTTGATGATGGATGAATATGGCTTAAGGTAGCTTTATCAGTTCATTATGCTTATTTACTCTAGTTCCACACTTAGCTTAAGTTAGAGGTAAAGCAATGTAGACATAATTTTTAAATGGGGGTCTGAACAAGCTCTTAGGTTTTAGCACAAATCCGAGCTTTCAATTGGTATTAGAGTGGGTATACTTGTCAGATTTCAATATCTTATTGTGATCTTAGACCCCATGTGAGATCGATAGATCTCAATCCCTTAACGCACCTTCCTACTTTGATGGGAGTAACTATGATTTTTGGAAAGTACGTATGCGTGCTTTTCTTTGTGCTATTGATGAGACGGTGTGAGATTTTGTTGAGAATGGATGGGTAAGACCAACAACAGCCAAATCCGAATGGGATAAGGCTGCTCTTGCTTTGGCAAATGCCAATAGCAAAGCTATTAATGATATTTTCTATTGTGTTTCTATTGATGAGTTTCATAGGATTTGGCATGTGAAGACCGCCAAAGATGCGTGGACAATTCTTGAGACAACCTACAAAGGTACCAAGAAGGTCAAGGACATCAAGCTTCAAATGCTCACTACTCGATTTGAGGAAGGAAAAATGAGCGACTATGAGTTGTCTGATTCCTTTTATGGGAGACTCAACGAGAGAGTGATTGTCAAACTCAATCTTGGGGAGAAGATTTAAGATGCCAAAGTGGTGAGGAAGAGCAAAGATTTGGATGAAATCAATATTGAAGAGCTCATTGGCTCTCTCCAAACTTATGAGCTCGGACTGCACTCTCTAAACTTTTGAGAGGTTGGGTGATTCATTCGATGAAGACGATGTGGAAAAAGAGGTCCTAGAGCAAACGCTTGAGGAGTCATTTGGGTTAGGGATTCAAACTTCGTAAGTTTTAAAAGCCCAAGTGGAGCTACTCAATTCTGTGATTTTTAAACTTTATTGAGCCTTGTGGAACATCCCAGCAAAGCAGGATCTAATGTACTTAAACATTCAATATAATAAAATATAACACCACTCTATATGGAGGATCTTTGTCACTCTATTTACTTTGCATTTTATTCACTATTCCTTAATTATTCACTCTGATGGAAATATGCAAGTGCGCAGCGAAATAACGGATCTACTTCATTCATAAAAGTTAATATGTACTATATAAGTTTCAGAATTTAAGAATAAGAGAGTGTACCTTAGAGCGGTGAATTTAAAAAAAAAAAAAAACTGAAGATCAAAATCGCTTGGGAATACTTTCAATCTTCACTCCAATTCCACTAACGCCCAAGATGTGTGGTTTCTCAATCAGTTCCTAAGGGAGAAATGTCAAAGTGTCTAACACTAACATGCACCACTTCGCAATAGTGTTCTTCTAAAATTCTCTACAAAAAATTCTGTATGTTTCTCCCTTTGTGTCTAACCGATTATCTAATTGGGCTGCCCTTTTGGGCCTTTCCAATTGGGCTTAAGTGTGTGGCTTGGAATGGGACCAAAAGGGACCAATAAGACACTAGCTCTAATGGGCCTAGGCTTTTCTGTCAACTCTTGACAAGTCCAAAGTTACCATTAACTATATTTAATACCACAATATAAATATAGTTGCACTCTAGGCCTTATCTATAAATTATATCCCAAGACTTTATTGTACATGCAACCCCTTCATAAATATTCGTAGTAATACAAAGTCATGAAAGAAGACTGTCACTTTGTAGATTACTACATCTTATCTTTGAGTATCCAGTTTAATCATTTAATATTATTCATCATATATTTATGAAATCCAATTCCATAAATATATACTTTAGTAACTCCTTACTAAAGCGGTTAGGCCTAACTCTCTGAATAACAAACCCATTAAACTTATCTTAAGGGAATATTTTGTATCTCCGTTAAGAGACTATGAATTCCATCTTAAGAATATATGTTCCATCAACACTAAATGTGGTTGCCCAACATACTGAGGTTTTGACCGTTACTCTAGATCTCACTCCTGATATATCAAAGTAACCTACACCTCATGATCAAGTCCATTATTCTCTCAGGATTAAGAGTTCATGCAAATATAAGTCGTGAGTTTATTATTCGTTTGACAGTTGTTGGAAGAATAATAAATGTCACACGGTCCAGTTCAATATGTTTTAACTCTTAAAACATATCAACATACCAACTAGAAATCTCCATTTCCATGATCAAGACAAATCATCTTAGTTGATATGTTATAGTCTTCGCAGATGGAATGCCCAATTTTCATCACCGACTATGAACTACATTTTGAGTTTACAAGGAACTTGTGATTTACATCTTTTGTGACTAAATCACATACAATGCATCTCATGGACTATATGATAATGTCCCAATATTCATGTTACCATTTTTTTTAGATAATAATAAAAAAACTTTATTAAACACAACATTAAGTCATACATAATGTCATAAATATTAACATACATAGCATCATACAATAGGATTTAAGGACACTAATCCTAACAATCTCCCACTTGCCCTAAAGACTATTGTGCACTAATCTAACTCCCATCTCCTCCAAATGTGACTCGAAAGTCCTTTGGGGCAAGGCTTTGGTAAAGAGATCCGCTAGATTCTTTGCACCATCAATCTTTGCTACAACCACATCTCCATGAGCAACAATGTCTCCAATGATGTGATACTTTCTCTCAATGTGCTTTCCTTTCTTGTGATTCCTTGGATCTTTGGATTGTGCAACCGCTCCACTATTGTCGCAGAACAATGTAATGGGAACTTGCTCAATTCTCACAACACCAAGATCAAAAAGAAATTTCTTGAGCCAAACAGCCTCTTTTGCTGCTTCACAAGCAGCAACATATTCGGCTTCCATGGTGGAGTCCGCAACACAAGATTGCTTAACACTCTTCCAACTTATGGCTCCACCTCCCAAGGTGAAAACACATCCCGACGTGGATTTTTTGAAATCTAGATCCGACTGAAAATTTGAATCTGTATAGCCAATAGGAATCAAATCCTTACAACGGTAAACAAGCATATAATCTCTCGTTCTCCGTAGATACTTGAGAATATGCTTTACAGCTTGCCAATGTTTTGATCCTTAATTTGATTGATATCGGCTGACCATGCCAACTGAATAACAAATATTCGGTCTAGTACAAACATAGATCCAATCAACATATTAAGCTCTCAAAACATCTCTCAACATATATGCAAAGCATTCAAGATCCAAAACACACACACACACACACACACACACACACACTAAACAAGTCTAACAAATTTTATATTTCAAAAACAAGTCGAGATAGTTTAGTGATCATATATTAACACATGTATTACTTGTGATGGCCAAATCACATTGTACCTGCACATGTATCAAAAGTAGCAAAGAATTTTTGCATGTTGTGTATAAAATCTATAGCAAGAGTACTTAAGTGTCTCATATTATGACAATTTGAGATATGACAGAATCAAAAACACTCACACAATCATAACAGCATGATGGGGACTATCACCTTTGAGGTACATCCTATAACTCCCACATCTCTTATAAAAGCAACCATATTTAAAAGCATTTTTACTCTTTTTGCTTTTGAATTTCTTTACATATTTTCTTTTTGAACATATCATGCATGGGCATATAGAGAGAAAAGAAATACCAAATTATGTAAGCCAAAAAAATCACAATTTTGCTATGCCGAAGTATACAAATGTTATACATGAATGGCAGGTTTTAGTGGTGACCCGTCAAAAAGAGTGATATGAGTATTAAGTGTAGAAGAGACAAACTTAATCGTACACATCACAAATATGAGCCACAAAGCTTACTTGCTTAGCTATGCATAGAGATGCTCATCTAAGTTACAAGAGATACAAAGTTTAGAAAACTTTGTTTTAATGGCCATCCAAGGTACACAAGTACCAATATACACAAACACACACTGTTTTTGTATTTTTCTGATTTTTCAAAAAATTTTATTTTTATGAAAAACAAATAAAGCAAAACTGAAAACAAACAAACAAAAACATGTTAAACAAACAAAGCATAAAACTAGACTAACTCAAAAACAAGAAAGCAAAACACACAAGAAATGCATGACCATAAGGGGAGAGAGAGAGAAAGTGACTAAATCACTTTAAGCCTTTTTCCTTCCAAACCTTAGTTTTGAAGGAAGAACATTTCCTTTGTGCTAACCTTTGAACCGGAGGTGAGGGGGAAGAATTAAAACCATTCAAGTTTGAAAGGAACATGAGGGCCTTGAGAAGATCTCTAAGAGGGGCCAGAGAGGATGGAAACTGATTCTGGTTTCCAGATGAGAGCATACTATTGCTTTGTTGAGTGGCTAACCACTTATGGCAATTTGGACGAGTATGCCTTGAAGCTCCACAGTGATGACAGAAATGCAACTTCTTTTGTGGAGACTTCTTATTTTTATCCCTTTTAGTCCTTTGGTTTCTAGTCCCTTTCTTCTCTATCTTAGGGGGTGCTCTTAGAATAGATTTTCCCTTGTCTAAGTTTTTACTAGCTATTTCATATTTAAGTTCATTGTTCTCAGAATTAACATTATTAGCAGGTGAGACAAAAAATAGTTCTACTAGAAGAGGCACTATTAGGAGAAGAGAAATCATACCCTAAACCAGTTTTATCAGAAGTAGCTTTCTAGGAACTCAGCATCTCATCGAGCTTTGCATTAGAAGTCCTCTCCAATCGAGCTTTAACCTGGAATAGCTCCTCTTCAAGCTTCTTGGTCCTTTCAACCAAGAGATTGTTCTCAAATCATAGTGCTCCAATGGTTTGATTTGTTTCATTAGCCTTTTTGAAGAGCTCCTCTCGGTCTAGTTCCACATCACTGAGCTTCTTGGTGGCCAACCTATACAGTTTCTCGTGCTTCTCTGAAACCTTGTACAACTTTGCATAGGCTATATGGATGTCATCTTCATCGTCCATTTTCTTAAACTTTGAATCCACCAAATCCTCTTCTTCATCCACTTCTTCTATGATCCCCTCACTAGGACCAACTGTCCTTTGACTCAGTATCCAATTCGGTGTCACTCAAGGTAGCAGTAAAAGCCTTGCTTTTCCCAATCATCTTGAGATATGTTGGACATTCTTGTTACATGTGTCCTAAACCTTAACAGCTGAAACACTTTGGGCCGAAGGGAATAGTGTACTGGCCACCGTCCTTAGCATCCTTCTTTCCTCTATCTTGACTCTTGAGTTAAGAGGAACTGGATTGCTTACAGTCCCTGTCAAAGCCTTTCACTTGGCATTCTTCATGAACTTCTTGAATTGCCTTATGATGTAGGACTTCATCTTGGAATCTTCATCATTTGAAGACTCATCAGTCTTATTGCTTTTGGCCTTCAGTGCCATGCTTTTTCCCTTGCTTATTTTCCTGATTCTAGTCAAACCTAACTTATAGGTTTGCAAGTTTCCAACCATCTCTATTAAAGCAATAGAATCAATGTCCTTTGACTCTTCAATGGTAGTGATCTTGGCATGAAATCTCTTAGGTAGAGACCTTAGCACCTTTCTTAAAACCTTGGGTTCGGGAATGGTTTTCCTAAGGTTAAAGGCTGAGTTGACTATGTCCTTTAGCTTGGCATAGAACTCATTAAACGACTCATCCTCCTCCATTTTTATTTCCTCAAAGGTAGTAGTGAGCCTTTGGAGCTTTGAATCCTTGACAGCCTTAGTCCCTTCATAGGTTGTCTAGAGGATAGTCCATGCTTCCTTAGCGATTTCAGTAGAGGATATCTTCTTGAACTCCTCATTGGTGACCGCACTGAATAAAGTATTCAATACTCTACTGTTGAAGTTTATCTCATTGATCATGGCATCATCCCAATCAGCCGGCGCTTCCTTTGGCTTAGTCCTACCAATCTTCATAGCTTGCCACACCTTTTCATCTAAAGAGTGCAAGAAAGCTCTCATGCGTACTTTCTAGTGTGCATAGTTAGTGCTATCAAATAAAGAAGGTATAATAAGAGATTTTCCTCTATCCATGACAAATAGGGGTCAATGGATCACACAAAAGAGATTAACCCTAATTAGAGTGTGCCCGCTTTGATACCACTTAATAGGCCAAAAAACCCCTTTGGCAAATTAATTAATTAATTATCCAAGCTAATTAATTAAGTCAATTTAACATGCAATTGCATGGTAGCATAAACAAATCGCCAACTAAGTTAAATGCAATGGAAAATAAATTTGGACCAGATGATTTGCTTACGAATGGAGAAAACCACTGAGGCAAAGCCACACAAATGATTTGACACATATGATTTCTTTATGAATTTAAGGTCACCACTCTCGAGAATCCACTATTATCAAAACAAACAGTTACAAGTAAAAGGAATCCTAGTTCCTAATACCAACCTACAATTGAACCCTTACCCCAATACCCAATTGGACTTGCAATTTAGCGGCAATCTCTTCTTTCAATGCACAAATCCTAGTACATGACTAACCAATGATGCACGGATCCCAGTACGTGACTTACTCCTTTTCATGAGTCCCAGTACGTGACTAACACACTAATCTTGAATAAGATGTTGGCTGCAAAGTTCTTCAGTTCATCAACATGAAGATCAAGAAGATCCTTAGTCACAAAACCCTTGGTGCAAAGATGCAGTAGCCTTTACAAAGAGAAAGATGAATTAGGGCAATTTCTGTCTTCAGTCATAATATGTGTGTATGGATACAACAAGGCCTTTTTCAACCCTAAAATGGCCCTTAAAATAATCCTTAAATGTGTCTAGGGTTATGAGAAAAGAACCCTACACAAATACACTTTAATATGCGTGTAATCAGATCTGAAAAGTCTAATTTTGTAATTCTTGACAAATACAGCTTCTGTTGAGCTTCAACATTAACCCTCAATAGATAGCTCCTGTCGAGACATCTGCCGACCTTTAATAAACAACAGTTTTTCACTTGTTTCTTGAATAGATTTTCATGGCTTTAATACTTCACTTGAACAACATGTTCCTTGAAGTCTTAAATCATCCTAGACCTATCCAATTACAAGTAAAGTACATTTTGTCAAAAGATTAGCCAATTACATCAATAATGTCCCTAGCAGGAAGAAATAAGGAACATGAGGGGGCTGAGAAGGAGTAGGATCTGGGCCTAGGCTGTGCAGGGATCCGCCAATCTTAGGGAGTAGATCCTTGAGGGAACCTACAAACTTTTGGAATCATTATAAAGCTATACTAATTCCTCTAAAGATTCAAGATAAGCAACATGTGTCACCTAATCCAAACAGACACTTATCTTTCCAAGCTTCTCTCAAACATCATTGTTCTTCACTTACACATGCCAGGGATATGGCAGTAGGCCAAACATGATGCTAGGACAACTTACCACATTTATTGAAGAAGAGTAAAAAGTTGGGTTTAGACTTTAGCAGACAAAAGTGCATCAAATTCATGGATGTGGGTTCAAAGTTCAGACTTTAGCAACCCAAAAAATAAAAATAAAAAGGTTGGGAAAGTGTGACATATCTAGTATAACAACTAAAATAATGACTTAATTTAATGTTATACTGAAGAGGATTTGGTGGATCTGTCACCTAACAATCAAAAACTATTGGTCTGGAATCTAGATATTCTATTCAATTTCGCTTAATTATAATAGGAAACATAGCACAAGCACATAGAGGAGAAAACTTTTATGGACCAATTTGTTCATCAATTTAGTTAATAACTTGGTATTGCGGTATTGGCATTAGTACTGATCATCTTCAAAATTTTGTAATGGATGAGTTTACATTCCAATAAACATATATGGAGTTCTAGTTCAGTTGTGTATGGGCCTTATAGGATACAAAAATATGGGAAATTTGTAGTTCCTTTTGAATTGATCATCTTCAAAATTTTGGAATGGATGAGTTTACATTCCAATAAACATATATGGAGTTTTAGTTCAGCCGTAGTTCTTTTTTTTTTTTTTTTTTCTGCCAGAAAACTGGCCGTAGAGATGGAAGAGCAGTGGAGGGGAGAGAGAGAGAGAGAGAGACGTATACCTATTTTTAGGTTTAGAGAGAAGTATGAAATGTAATAAATAAAGGATAATTAATGAGATCCTAATAAGCATGTTAGCATTAACGAATCTCTTTTTGACAATTGGATCTACTTAAATTCAATGGTTTAGAAAATGTGTAACTTAAACCCATTTAATTAATTAATTATATATATATATATATATGTCGATGCCTCGCGGCTGCTCGACCAACCATCGCGGCGAAGCTCACGCGCTATATATATGTGGAGGAGGTGCGTCATACCTTAGGTGTGTAACTGGAATCTAAGTCGATTTTAAGGATATTACCAAGGGTAAGTGAAGTCGCCACCGATCATTGGGTTTTTTTCTAAGGTGTGATTGGACACTTGACTCTATTTGATTTTATTACCGATCTTAGGCTAAGAAAAATATCATTTTTCCAAATCTAATGTGAATGGGTAAAAAATCTTGATTCTTGAGTTCAGAAGTCTAATTACATGTGGGGAAGGTGTTAGGCACTCCACAATGCCTGTTTGTAGATAGTCCTTTTGTTTTGGTAAAATCATAATTTAAGGACATTGGCAATTGAAAACAAGCTATTGACATTAGTTTTCAGGGCTTTAAATGTGTGGGACTTTAATGTTTGATTTTTGAATGGGTGTGATCTCAATTGATGCTTTCCAAGTGTGTTTGAAGTTGTTGCCAAATTTCCACAGTGAAATTTCGGCAGCATTTCGCTTTATTTTTGTGGTAGAAATCTAGCAGCATTTCACCTCAGATGTGTCATAGCATGCTAAATGCTATCATTACCAAGCTTTTAACGTTAGAATACAGCAATGGTGATCCTAATTTCACTGCGAAAATCTAGCAGAGTTTTGCATTTGCTGCGCTATGGTACATTGGCAGGGTTTCGCATTTGTGTATGTGACATGTATTTATTGCTCATACTGTGACGTGACAAAGCCCTTTAAAACATCAAGTATGTTGATGCGTGTCGTATACGCGGGGAAACAAATGTCACTGGGTGACATGGATCAAAACAATCACATTGCGATGATCGTGCACACAATATAGCATGAATATGCACCTACGACGATCGCCTTGAGCACATACCCACACTACAAGGTTAAAAGCTCTCACGACTAGAGAGGGTCACTCACGTAGCCATGAGAGTCCATCATACAAAGAGCACAATCATCCATGTACAAGCAGATATTGATATACATACATCATGGACAATGTTGTCACATAGAGCAGAAAAGTAAACCAGACATGGCCAACATTCCAAGAGTATGGCCTAGCAAGGTATAGGAAATGTAAAATAGAAATCGCCATACCCAAGGAATGCGGCCTAAGTAAGGAGCAAGAAAATAAAAAGGGAGTACATGGGGGGGGGACCCTAATACATGATCTAGAGAAGAGGCTTAGAGAGACAGAAAGAAAAGACTGCTCTAGAGGGGCTAGGTCCCTTAATCAACTAAACATTGCCCTTTGTGGGCTTGCATCTTTGCCCTTTTTACTTGTGCCTAAGAGGTCGTGCCCTCGCTCCAAGCATCCTCGCTCCATGCATGTGCATGCAAAGACAAAAGAAACAAGCCAGCAAACAAGCAAAGAAAGAGATGGAGGGAAAAGCATGTTAAAGGTAAACTAGAAAAAGATTCCAAATGGGGGCAAAGAAACATGTGAAGCATATAAAAGAGGCAACCAAGCATGCTATCAAACAAAGGAGGTTGTCCTAGGAGTACAAATGTAGGCTTGGATCGAGTGTCTGTAGTTCCATTGGATTGGAGTATAGATGATACACAAACTCATGCTTGAACATGTAGGCAAGTGTGCAAAGATGAAAATAAAGCCAAACAGGTGGCACAAAGCAAGCAAGGCAAGTATATCAACATCACACGGAGTAGAGAAGGGTGTATATCAAGCAAACCGACACCACGGGGGTGTATCTCACAAGTGGTTACATCCAAACATACCCTAAGAGGTATGCATGAAACCACACAAGCACGAGCCCACAGAGGGCACAAAGCATTGCAAAGCCTAGGTCTAGAGAGGTTAACATGGAGACAAAGAATAGAAGAAAGCAAGCAAACACAGATATGCAAAGGAAATTATCCAAACCCTTTAATATAGGCCTAGGTGCACGAATGTAGGCCTAGACCACAGGATCCAAATCTACACCCTACTGAAATGGGCTAAAAAGCAAGAAAGAGAGATATCAAGGGACAAAAACAGCTAAAGAAGCACATGGCATAGCAACCAACATAGATTTAAGCACATAAGCGTGGCATGGAGCACATAAACACACAAATCTAAGCAATAAAAAGTAGACCTAAGCAAAAACATGGAAAAGAACACATCGGCATGTAGATCTAAGCATAAAAATGGCAAGGAGCATAAAATCATGTGGATCTAAGTAAAAACATTAAATTTAGACATATCCTACCCCAAGAAGGCTAGGCCAACAACATCAAAGTGATAAATCATGGCAAAAAGCAAGTAGACATGCTAGGAAAGCTATAAAACATATTATTAAGCAAGATAAAGCTAGGAAAAGCAACAAAGAGAAAATGGTGTGCATTGTAGCTAAAAAGCTACATCCACACTCCTAAACCTTAAATCCAAAGTATGGAACCAAGGAGAGGAAGATTAGGTGCAAGAACACTACCTTGAAGATTGTAAGGAAAATGTGAGGATCTAAGGTGCTTGAAGGTGTTTTGATGTGTTTAGGAGAGATATTATAGAGAGAAGAGAGAGAGAATCTGCCCAAAACTACCTAGAATTTATTTATTTATATATTTGTAAAATGAGGGGTCTAGGGTCAATTATAGTGAAAAAGTGATTCTTTAGCTGCTGGCGCACAATGAATGGTTGTCGGCCACCTTGTTAATGTCAACAATTCTAGCCTTTTCCAAGTTCAAATTTAGATGAATATTTGAAAGTATTTCCAGCCTCAAATTAAGCTGAACTTGGTGTCCCTAGAAAGATCTAGATGTCTAGTTTCCAAAACACTAAAGAAATTGATAATCCAATGGTCGAATCAAAAATTATGGCCTCGGGAAGCATGCTAACACGCTTTTTACGATTTTCTAGATATTTGAACCATTTTAACATTGATTTCAACCCATGAATAGTTGTTGGAAATGGAATTTGATAATCTTTGTAATGGTGCTGACACCAACCTCTTCTAATGGTTAGATCAAAATTTGGATTTCTAGTGCTCTTGAGAGTCAAACTTGGTCAAAGTTGACGAAAATTACCGAGCAGCTCGAGTTTGATGTAGGAACATGAAAAATGTCTTTTTAGGATGATTTTGATCACCTTTAAGTTTTGGTCAACCCACGGTTGATCAGGTGCATTTTGGTCAATTTGACTTGAAATGGCATTTTGAGTGCTCCGATGCCCAAATGGGTTGTGTCATGTCAATCTAGATGCTTCGGTGGCCCCATGGAGAAAATATAATATTTTTTGAATTTTCAGGGTCCAGCACACAAATTGAGGGCAGACAAAATACGTTGTCTACAATATATATATATATATATATATATATATGTGTGTGTGTGTGTGTGTGTGTGTGTGTGTGTGTGTGTGTGTATAATTACACCTATTTATTATCATTCTCATTTGAGTTTTAAGGAAAAAAAAAAACTAAATTATTACCATTTTTATTTAAGTGAGTATTACTATTACACATCATTTAGGGGAGATTCTAGATTTAAGTACACTACACATACATTTTTGTGTGACACACACCTATTTATTACCATTTCTATTTAAGTTTTAGGGGAAAAATGAATATAAAATATAAAAAAATACAGCAATTTACACCCTTTTGAGTTGAAAAGGAAAAAAAAAGATTTATGCATTTGAAATTTTAAATATAATTCATGAACTACTAAATTACATGGATATATGTCATTTTGTATTACAAAAAAAAAAAATATATATCAATATAATCTTTTGTATAAACCATAGGTATAGTTAATAGGTAGTTTACATACAACAAAAAAAAGTTAGTGGGTTATTATATCATCTTTTGTAACTCATAGCTACTCATCTCATATATATATATATATATATATATATATATATATATATATATTGTAATTTCATTAATAAATGATAATTGCACTTGACTAGTAGTGCATATATGGTCGTCCTTACTTGCAAACCGTCCACAATAATGACAAATAAGAGTATGGATCCATGAAAATCTATTTTTGTATCTAGTTGTATCACAAACAACCATCAGCTCGGCATTGATCATTGAATAATCCAAGGTGCAACGGCCCGTGTACTACACAAGTTAGGCTTTTCAAGGTGCCGAGGCGAAGTACCTATGAATAGAGAAGATGGCCTTCTTATTAATTGTCGCTTTAAGGAAGCTTTGTCCATACTTCCAATCCCATACCATTATGGTAATGACAGATCAACCAATCCGAAAAGCAATGGGTAAACCACATGCAGCAGGGCTCATGGTCCAATGGGCTGTTGAGTTGAGCTAGTTTGATATTGAATACATGCCAAGAATAGCAATTAAAGCCCAGGCCTTAGCAGATTTTATTGCTTAATTTACTCTTCCAGAGCCAAATCAGGGAGCAGAGTACTGGATGATCTGCACAGATGGTTCATTTATCGTAGGACTCAGAGGTGTCAGTATCATTATGAGAGTTCAACTCCAATTTCCAGCGATGAACAATGAAGCAAAGTATGAAGCGGTCCTTGCTAGCTTGAGAATTGCAAAAGCCTTAGGTATCAAGAATTTGAAGTTGAGGACTAATTCTAAGCTGATTGTTGGGAAAATAACCAATGAATATGAAGAAAAGGAAGAAAGAATGAAGAGGTACCTCAAGCTAACGACTCAACTAATTGATGAATTTGATGTTGTTAAGTTAGAGCAAATTCTATGGGAAAACAACTCAGCTACTGACGAGGTCGCCAAATTGGCGTCAATTGAAGATGCTTTAGCAACGAAAGAGTTGTTGATGGAAGTCCAGACAGTCCCTAGTATAGACGGATTGCAAACCTTCTCAACTCAACAACCAAGAACTTGGATGTACCCAATCCTTTCTTACATCAATGATGGCCAGCTCCCATTTGACCCGTCAACGGCAAAGAAGCTTAGACTAAGGGCAGCCAGATTCATTTTCGTGAACGTTGAACTTTACAAAAGAGGATTTTCATTGCCTTATCTGAAGTGCCTAACTCCTAAAGAAGCAACGTATGTGTTGCGAGAAATCCACGAAGGCATATGTGGTAACAATTCAGGACCTCGATCCTTGGTGGGAAAGACGGTCCAGGTAGGATATTTTGGTCAACTATGCAAAAAGACGCAGTTGAACTCGTCAAAAAATGCAATAAGTGTCAATGGTTTGGAAATGTGCAGCACATTCCTAGAGAACTACTGATGAGCAACTCCTCACCTTGGCCATTCTCTACATGGGGGATTGACATCATTGGTCCACTCCCTTAAGGGAAGAAATAGGTTAAGTTCCTATTCGTCGCTATTGATTACTTCACCAAATAGGTTGAAGTGGAACCATTGGCATTAATCACTAAAGGAATGATATAGAGCTTCATCTAGAAGAACATTATTTGTAGGTTTGGAATCCCAAAGATGATCATCTCTAATAATGGTCGACAATTTGATAGCCGAAAATTCAGGGAATTTTGTGTAGAGCTGGGAATAAAAAACCACTATTTATCATCTGGGCACCCATAGGCTAATGGGCAGATAGAGGTAACAAATCGTACTTTGTTCAATCTCATCAAAGCAAGACTTGAGGGGGCAAAGGGTGCATGGCCAAAGGATTTACCAAGGGTAGTATAGGCTTATCAGACAACTACAATAGCACCATTAGGAGAAACACCATTCAAGTTGGCTTTTGGTACAGAAGCAGTTATTCTTGTTGAAGTGGGGGTGTCTAGCCTTAGGTGAGCTCACTATGATGAAGATTCAAACAATGACAAGTTGAGACTTAACTTGGATTGTTTACCTAAAGTTAGAGATGAGGCAGCCTTGAGAATGGCTTGGAATTAACAGAAGATGCCAAAGTACCACAGTTAGAGGGTAAAGCTTAGAAGGTTCAACCCCGACAATATGGTATTGTGAAAAGTCTCACAAGCCATTAGGGACCTAGCTCAAGGGAGGTTAGGCCTTACTTGGGAAGGTCCATATAAGGTTGTCCATTTATCAAGAAGAGGAAGCTACTACCTAAAGGACCTCAACGGCAATCCACTACCACGTCCTTGGAACGTGGAACATCTCAAGAAGTACTATCAGTAAGAAGTACTTGGATTAATAAAAGCTCCATCAATAGGAGTACCTTGCCTGACAATGCATCAGATAAGCAAGATTTCATTGTTTTTTCCTTTAAGCATTATTTCCTTTCAAGTATTTTGGTCAAGTTGTTTCAATAATTTCCTTGTAATCCCCTTATAAATGAGGGTGCATGAAATAATAAGGTTCCATAAGCCATCTCTTTTTCAATAAGTTTGACAAAGCCTCAAGATTATGCTTACAGACGAGATTAAGCTATGAAAAGGAGATATCCATGACCAAATGGTAAAAACTCAAATGAAGAGTTTAAATCATAGACATAGTAAAAACTCAAATGACGAGTTTAAATCATAAACATGGTAAAAACTCAAATAACGAGTTTAAATCATAAGCATGATAAAAACTCAAATGACGAGTTTAAATCATAAGCATGGTAAAAACTCTAACAATGAGTTCAAACCATAAACACAGTAAGAACTCAAAATGGTAAGAACCACAGGAGTACGTTATCAATGACAAAAACTCCAAGTTTAGATTATGTATTCCCAAAGAAATATCATGTATCATCAAAAGAACCTCAAACAACAAAGTCTAATATTATAACGAGAACTTCGAGATTTAAGCCATAGCAAAACTTCTTGAACAAAGGCTAAATAAGTAAATAAAGCTTAAATAAGGGCATTACTTATGAAAACAAAAGCCTCAAAATAGAAGGCATCTATTGTCTTTGAGTTAAAGCCTCAAAGCATGAGACAACCAAAGTCTTGAAAAAAAGGTTATTAAAAAATTTCTTTCAAGGAGCAGTGACGACCTCCTCAACATGGTGGCCCTCGTACATGTGAGCATTGTCCACTACTTCACCTGTGGCAGTACCATCTCCTTCAAAAGCATCAGCGACAGTTTCACCATCCTTCTCTTTAGTCTCGTCGACAAGGATCTCAGTGTCAAAGCCTTTGAAATCAATATTTACAAACTCTGCTACTTGACTATAATGCTGCATCATCCACCTATGAAGAAGCTTGAAGCCCTTGAAGTAATGGACGGATTTAAGATCAGAGAAGCAATCAGGCTTAAGAAATTTGGCGATCGCCTTCTCAGAAGGGCAGCTTGAACTTCCTCTTCTTTTTGAATGATGAGCTTCTTCTCCACCTTCAGTGCATCCTCGAGTTCCTTCACCTTCTCCTTAGCCTTCATCGCTTGGTCCATTGCCTCATCAGATAAGTCAACCTCGAGCTCTCGGCCTCAACTAAGTCAACCTTGGAATTGGCCACCACTACCTTCTTTTCACTGCTCATATAATTTCTTGTCAAGCGTAGGGATTCTGAGAAACTAAAGATAAAAGAAAAGTGAAAACTTTTAATAGGTGGAAAAACTCAATTAGCAGCTGAGTAAAATACCTTCACCAGTTTATGAATGTGACAACTGACCAGTTCGTGAGAAGTGATAGACGAGAGACCTCTAAGCTCTGTTAGGATTAGTGCCCTTAAATCCTATTGTATGATGCTATGTATGTTATTATTTATGACATTATGTATGACTTAATGTTGTGTTTAATAAAGTTGTTTTTATTATTATCTAAAATAATGGTGGCATGAATATTGGGACATCATCATATAGTCCATGAGATGCATTGTATGTGATTTATGTTATTTAGTCACAGAAGATGTAAATCACAAGTTCCTTGTAAACTCAAAATGTAGTTCGTAGTCAGTGATGAAATTGGGCATTTCATCTGAGAAGACTATAACATATAAACTAAGATGATTTATCTTGATCATGGAAATAGAGATTTCTAGTTGGTATGTTGATATGTTTTAAGAGTTAAAACATATTGAACTGGACCGTGTGAGATTTATTATTCTTCCAATGACTGTCAAATGAATAATAAACTCACGACTTATATTTACATGAACTCTTAATCTTGAGAGGATAATGGACTTGATCATGAAGTGTAGGTTGCTTTGATATATCAGGAGTGAGATCTTAAGTAACGGTCAAGACCTCAGTATGTTGGGCAGCCACATTTAGTGTTGATGGAACATATATTCTTAAGATGAAATTCATATCTCTTAACGGAGATATAAAATATTCCCTTGAAATAAGTTTAATGGATTCAGTTATTTAGAGAGTTAGGCCTAACCACTTTAGTAAGGAGTTACTAAAGTATATATTTATGGAATTGGATTTCATGAATATATGATGAATAACTTAAAGAATTAAACTGGGTACTCAAGGATAAGATGTAGTAATTTACAAAGTGGCAGTCTACATTCTGTAAGATTAAACATGGTTTGCATCTCATACAAAACACATGCAGCGCAAATTTAACGGATTTACTTCATTCACAATCGATAACATGCACTATGTAAGTTTCATAATTCAAGAACAAGAGAGCGTACCTTGGTGTAGTGAATTTCAAAACAAAGATCGGAAGCACTTGGGAATACTTTTGATCTTCACTCCAATTCCACTTTACGCCCAAGATGTGTGATCTCTCAATCAGTTTCAAAGAGAGAATGATAGAATGTCTTACTCTCACATATGTCTCATACAAAAATCTCTACAGAAAATTCTATATATTTCTCCCTTTGTATCTAACTGATTATCTAATTGGGCTGGCCTTTCGGGCCTTTCCAATTGGGCTTAAGCATGTGGCTTGGAGTGAGACCAAAAGGGATCAATAAGACACTAGCTCCAATGGGCCTTGGGCTTTTCTGTCAACTCTTGACAAGTCCAAAGTTACCATTAACTATATTTAATACCACTATATAAATATAGTTGCACTCTAGGCCTTATCTATAAATTATATCCCGAGACTTTATTGTATATGCAACCCCTTCATAAAATATTCGTAGTAATACAAAGTCATGAATATAGACTACCACTTTGTAAATTACTACATCTTATCCTTGAGTACCCGGTTTAATCCTTTAAAGTTATTCAACATATATTTATGAAATCCAATCTCATAAATATATACTTTAGTAACTTTTTACCAAAGTGGTTAGACTTAACTCTCTAAATAATTGAACCCATTAAACTTATCTCAAGGGAATATTTTATATCTCCGTTAAGAAACTATGAATTCCATCTTGAGAATACATGTTCCATCAACACTAAATGTGGCTACCCAATATATTGAGGTTTTGACCGTTACCTTAGATCTCACTTCTGATATATCAAAGAAACCTACATTTCGTGATCAGGTCCATTATCCTCTCAGGATTAAGAGTTCATGCAAATAGAAGTCGTGATATTTATTATTCAATTGACAGTCGTTAGGAGAATAATAAATCTCACAGTGGTCCAGTTCAATATGTCTTAACTCTTAAAACATATCAACATATCAACTAGAAGTTTCCACTTCCATGATTAAGACAAATCATCTTAATTGATATGTTATAGTCTTTGCAGATGAAACGCCCAATTTCATCACCGACTACGAACTAAAATTCTGAGTTTACAAAGAACTTGTGACTTATATCTTCTTTGACTAAGTCACATAAATCACATACTATGCATCTCATGGACTATATAATAATGTCCGAATATTCATATTACCATTATTTTAGATTATAATAAAACAACTTTATTAATCACAACATTAAGTCATACATAATGTCATACATAATAATATACATAGCATCATACAATAGGATTTAAGGGCGCTAATCCTAACACATTCATGACTTTGTGTTACTACGAATATTTTAATGAAGGGGTTGCATGTATAATAAAGTCTTAGGATATAATTTATATATAAGGCCTAGAGTGCAACTATATATATATATATATATATATATATATATATAGTGGTATTAAATATAGTTAATGGTAACTTTGGACTTGTCAAGAGTTGACAGAAAAGTCCAAGACCCATTGGAGCTACTGTCTTATTGGTCCCTTTTGGTCCCACTCCAAGCCACACACTTAAGCCCAATTGGAAAGGCCCAAAAGGCCAGCCTAATTAGATAATCAGTTAGATACAAAGGGAGAAACATACAGAATTTTCTGTAGAGAATTGTAAGAATACTATTGCGAAGTGGTGTAAGAAGTGTTAGACACTTTTTGACATTTCCCTTTGGAACTGATTGAGAGACTACACATCTTGGGTGTCAGTGGAATTGGAGTGAATATTGAAAGTGTTCCCAAGTGCTTTTGATCTTCGGTTTTTTAATTCACCGCTCCAAGGTACACTCTCTTGTTCTCAAATTCTGTAACTTATATAGTACATGTTAACTTTTATGAATGAAGTAGATCCGTTGTGTACATGCATATTTCCATCAAGCTCTTCATCAGTAATAATTTTGTGAGCTTGTCCAAAGGTTGTAACGGGATCTTCCCAGATGCTCTTGCCAACCTTACCCTTCCCTTTGGAACTAGTGGTTAAAGGTGTGAAGGTCATTATCTCGAGGGAAGGTGTGGGATAAGATGGGGTATCGAAAAGAGACAAGGGGGTAGGAGTTTCATCTTTTCCTTTGTCTAGCTTGTGTTTCTTAAATCCAAAGGAACCAAAAAATCACGTGTTATAGGAGAAGCTCAAGCCAAATTTGTTACAACTATAGTAAACAGGTATAAATAATAGTCAACAGTAGTAAGTTGCTAAAAATAAAATACAATATTTTATTAAGATTATATCTCTTCCTTCAATTAAAGAACTCAAATTCTCTCTCTTCCTTTATTATTTTAATGAGTTTTTTATATTATTGTAAATAAAGTGATAAAAAAATAGAACATTTGATATTAGGTGTGTTGATACTATATTTTACCTATCCTCGATGTGCGTGTTAGACCTAGAAAAATCCAAGAATATTATTTTCTTTCCATGGGGCCATGAGAACATCTAGAATGATGTGGTGTAACCCGGTTGGACATTGAAGCACTCAAAGTGCCTTTTCTAGCCAAAATGACCAAAATACCCCTAGTGGGCCTAGAAACCCTAATTTTGATCCAGCCTTCAGAATGGGTTGAAACCAACACCATTACAAAGATAATCAAATTCCTATTCCAACGACTATTCACGAGTCAAAATCGAAGTTAGAACGGCCAAGATATCATAAAAAATGAGATAACGCACCGATCGATGCACCACTAACTTCTGAGGGCCATAACTTTTGATCCAACTATTGGATTTTCAAGTTCCATACATTTTCAAAGTCAAGAAATCAAGATCTTTCCAAGGGTATCAAGATCAGCCTAATCAAAAGGAGTTGAGGTTGGCAGGTCACCGCCTTAAAAAGTGTGGCGAGGCTATAAATAGCCCCAAGCACCCCCTGGGTTCTACTCTCTACCTGGATGTTTTCTACACTTTTTTCTCTCTTCCAAACACAAAAAACACATCAAAACCTCTTGATTCTTCCCTCTTCACCAAAAATACAAGGTATTGTTCTTATACCCAATCTTCTTTTCCTTGGTTCTACATCTTGGATTTGGGGTTTAAGGGTGTGGATGTAGTTTTTTAGCTACCATCCACACCCCTAACCTTCTAAATTTTTCTGTAGCTACATATTTACATGCATGTTTCTATGCCTATATGTCTAGATCTATGTTTTCACATGCCTACATGCTTAGATCTATGTTCTCTACTTGCTTTATGCTATCTTCCATGTGCTTGTGCGCTCCATGCCATGTTTGTATGCCTAGATCTAAGCTATGTTTGTCACTTTTGTCTCTTTTTCTCGAGTTTTGGCCTAACAGTTAGGACCCAATCTAGACCCTATAGTCTTTGTTGTCGTCCATACCTTAAGGCCCACATCAAAGGGTTTGGATCATCCTTATTTGCATGTCTATGCTTGTTCTAGGCTTTGCCACGTTTGACGCCATTAGCGGGTTTGTAGTTGTGTGGTTACATCCAACGTCCATGAGGCCTTATTTGGATATAACCACTTGGGATTCATCTTCAAATGCTAGTAGCTTAGTGCATAACATTCCTCTTTTCCGCTCCATGCGATGTTATGCTTACCATGATTGTTTGCGCCACCCGTTGGCTTTCTATGCATCTTTTCATGCTTACTTACATCTCCATGCATGAGTCTTGGTTGCTAGTGTGTCATCCATGCTTCAACACAATGAAGTTACGGACATTCGATCCAAACCTACATTTGTCCCTCGCAGACACCACCTTTGTTTGCCTTCTTACTTGTATGCTTTCTTGTTTGCTTGCTTGTTTGTTGTCTACTCATCTCTACTTTATGCCTCTTTCATATGCTCTTTGCATCTTTTCCTTCCAATGCTTTTATGCTAGTTTCTTGTCTTTGCCTTTGCATGTACACACATGGAGCAAGGATACTTGGAGTTAGGGCACAGTCTCCCAAGTGCAAGCAAAAAGGGTATGGATGCAAGCATGTGAATACAAGCCAAGTGGCAATGTTTAGTAGGTTTAGGAGTCTAGCTTATCCCATTTAGTTTCTACTCTTTTAAACCCCTTCCTTCCTCCCTTTTTTCTCTCTTAGATGGGTTGTATTAGGTATATCATGCCATGTACAATTCGTCCTCATCCCTAGTGTATGATGACCCCTATTTACTTTCCTGCACCTATATTTTGGGTCATGTTCTAGGGATGTAGGCATTTACTTTCTTTCTCTGTGTGCTAGCATTTTGCATGATGTATGTATATATATACTTACTCCACCCCTTCCAGTGTGATTGTCACAGTCCATGTCACTTAAGGCAAAGCAATGCCTAATTTCTGCCGCAAAAGTAAGGTGACATGTCGCCAGATTTTCACCGTGGAAATCTGGTACTTTGTCTGAATGCCTTAGGAAAGCATAGATTGAGACCACACCCTTTCAAAAGCCAAACCTCAAAGCCCATGCATCCAGAGCCCTGAAAGCCAATGCCAAAATCATGTTTTTACTACCAATCTCCAAAAATTAAGGTTTTATCAAAACAAAGGACTGTCCTTGGACAGACGTTGTGGGGTGACTAACACCTTCCCTACATGTAACCCAACTTCCAGACTCAAGAATCAAGATTTTTTTCCAGCCACATTAGATTAGGAAAAATTCCATTTTTCTAGCCTAGGATCAGTAATAAAATCAACTAGAAACATGTGATTAATCACATCTTAGAAAAACCCAATGATTGGTGGCGACTTCACTCACCTTTGGTAATCACCTAAAATTTGGCCAAGATTCCTGCCAAACCTCCAAAGGTAGACAAATACCCTCCTCCACCGAGAGAGAGAGATAGAGAAAGCACCCGAATCTCCACGAGAATCATGTTGATCATTCGAGAGGGGCCTCCAATGGGCCCCACTAGAGTGGGAGCGCCGTCACGACAAGTGGTCGAACGAAGGCCCACAATTCTCCGTTTAAGGCCAGGTGTCGACAGACTTGCGATTCCACTGGGGATGCTTGAGAGTTTAGCCTTTAGAGCTTTTGATAAAACCATAATCTTTAGACATTGGCCTTCAAAAACACAAAAATTGGCATTGGCCTTCAAGGCTTTCCATTTTGAAAAAGGCTTCTACTATATCCTAGTAGACCAATTTTCAAAAGAGCAAAAAATATTTTTCCAAAAAAATCCTTTTTCAAAAAAAGGTGTGAGGTATTTTCATGGGGCCTTTACAGCTTTCCTCACATGCATTACAGCTTTCCTTCACATGCAAACATAGGGTAGCAAAATTTAATTTCTGCTACACCTTTATTTGCTTTCATATATATATATATATATATATATATCTACTATGCTTTAAAAATGTCTTTCCCCTTCATTAAGGATTGCATGACATTTACACACTTTTTGAGCTGAACTCGGTCTTCGCATTGGTAGTGTAGTCACATCTCTTTGGGGATTTCATCACCCCATTTGCAAATGCTAAAATACAAACATCGACAGTGTTACCTATAGTTAGATCTGGGGCTGACTTTGTAGGCACTTCTGGGTCTATGGGCGGGCAGGCGTAACTAAAAAGGCCCCTTTGATCCTTCCTGCCCCATAACTTCCATAAAGGGAAAGGTATGGCAATTGAGTCCCACTAGGCTAGGAACAACCTACCAGTTAAGCCTTTGCATACAGTTGGCCTAGTTATGTCAAACCCATGAGGACTAGATCAAGCCCAGAGCCCATGAGGACTAGGAAAAGCCTAAAGAGTGAACATCCAAGCCTGGAAAGGATACCCTTATAAGGCTAGAGGTCAGGGGAAAGTGTCTTGTAACAGGTGCACCTCTTTTGCTTGTGTTAAAGAAATTGTGCTCGACTCCAAGTTCTTTCTATCCGGCTGGCACAGTATCCATGATTAAACCCCTAGGGAAAGCAACCCCGTTGCTTGTAGATGCTAGATCATACCTTATCCCTAAGGGTTCACAACCTTACAAGGGCATTCATGTATAGACTAAATGGTTCCGTCACCTAATTGTGCAAAGATAAAATTTGTGGTAAGTAACCAAAACTCCTAAAAGAGGAGATGCTACTGAAGAGCTGTCGAAAATTCCAAAGCATCAAGAGTAAAAGAGATTTCCTAGAAGAGATCCAAAAAGATTGTCTAGAAGCTTAAATCATCAAAGAGATCACAAAGTGTCAAGAACCCAAGGGCTCCCCCAAGAGACCCAAAAGTCCAAGAGATCCCTATTGTCCAAGCTACCAAGAGATCCAAAGTCCAAGAGATCCGTACTGTCCGAGATGCCAAGAGATCCAAGTGTCCAAGAGCTTCCCTAAGAAGTCCACATTATCAGAAGCTAAGCTTTTCCTCATAATTGCATGTTCTTGTATTGTAAAAGGCCTGTTGTTGGAGCCGATGAACCCAGAATTGTACAAGCATATAATCAAAAGAAGGGCCCTTCCCACATTACCATGCATGAAATTTTCAGTTACTTGCCAATCTTGTGCATTAATCTTGCATCATCATAGAAACTCACTGTGATAAGAACTTGATCTAGGGTGTAAAGCCAAATTTTTCTGAAAATGGTAGGTGCATGTTATATAACAAGAACATAAACTAACTTGATTTTGGTGTTGTGTTTCCACATTGTCAAATGCACCCCATTTCTTTCACCTCCTATTCTTTCTTAGGATCAAAAGATTGCTAAAAAGAAACAGTCTAAGCTACCATCACGTCGTGATACCATCGACACTGGGTCTCGCACAAGAGAGATGTCTACTAGTGGTACTTCTCCCCATGAGGAAAATACTCTGGAAATTACTCTTCTGAAGGAGTAAATGGCAAAAATGATGCGTATGATGCAACAACTGGTTCTAGGAGGAAGACAGAACTCCTCTGGCTATAGTCAGGGTGGTCCTCAAACCGAGAACGAAAATCAGCCCCCACCAGGACAGGAATAACCAAGAAAAAGATCATTCTAAGGACAAGAACCCCGAATATGGGATTGGCTAAGTCAAGAGCCAAGTGGAAACTCTAGCTAAGAAGTTTCGTATCATGGAGGGCTCTAACGCCTATGGAAGTGTTGATCTAGATAGTCTGATAAACTTCCCTCAGGTCATTATGCCTTCCAAGTTCAAGGCATCAGAGTTCGTCAAATATGATGGTACTAGAGACCCTTATGTGCACATGTTCTATAGGAAGATAGCTCATAGTGCAGATAATCACCCTCTACTTTGCTAGATGTTTCCTAATAGTTTGACTAGCCCTACGGCCACATGGTATGTGAGATTAGAAAAGACCTCTAGTTGGAGGGAAGTGGCCAACTCTTTCCTAGAATACTACTAGTTCAACACTGAGATAGCTCTCGACAAAAAATAGTCCTTTTGAGAACGAAGAAGAAGAGTGGGGAATCTTTCCGAGAATATGCCCAAAGGTGGTGCAAGCTAGTCGCACAACTGCAACCCCCCATGATGGAAAATGAAATGATCAAATGGTTCATTGACAATCTTAAGCCTCATTACTATGAGAAGATGATTGGCACCCAAGTCACTCATTTTGCTAGCCTCATCCCTATTAGGGAGCGTATTGACGAGGGTATTAGGAGCAAGAATATCCTAGGTCCCGAGTCTTTGAGTTCCATGGTCAAACAACAAGTTAAGAAAATGACCGGCTGCAAGACTAAGGAAGCCAATGTTCATATGGTTGACAATGCACCAGAAAGGCCTAGAGGTATCACTTCTACTTATGCAACCCCAACTGCTAGACCTTATCAGCAACAGGTTCAGCCTATGCAAGCACCTAACTGAGCCTTTAATTAGAGTTGGAGGCCAGACCTACCTCGTCCCTTAAGGAGGGAAAACCGGAAGTACACTCCGTTACCCATACCCATGGCAGATTTTTATGCTTACCTGCTATAGAGGAAACTAGGGGCCCCAATGTTTGCTAGGCCCAGAGACGGCCTTCTACCGCCTGGCTTTGATCCGTACAAGAAGTGTGAACACCATTTTGGGGACGAGGGGCATACTCAGGAAGAATGTTACTAATTGAGAGACCATGTCTAGGATCTCATTAACAACAAGTTGATAGAGTTCAATAATGCAGCCACTCCGAAAATCATCACCAACCCTTTGCCTCCCCATTAGGAAGGGAATGTGAATGCCATCATCATAGTGGAAGAAAGGGTTCCAGATTTCTCCTCACGATTATTCCATGGAGAGTCCTGCTCCAAGCCTTGGTCCAAGAGAACCACCTTGATATTAAAGGTATAGAGACCCTAGGATTTGATTGGAGAATCTGCTCATTCTGTGACAGTAGAGACAGGTGATGGAAATATGCATGTACACAGCAGAAAAAAAACGAATCTACTTCATTCATAAATGTTAACATGCACTATGTAAGTTTCAAAATATAAGGACAAGAGAGTGTACCTTGGAGTGGTGAATTTCAAAACTGAAGATCCAAAGTACTTGGGAACACTTTCAATCTTCACTCCAATTCCACTAATGCCTAAGATGTGTGGTCTCTCAATCAGTTTATAAAGGGAGAATGTCAAAGTGTCTAACACTTACATACACACCACTTCACAATGATGTTCTTGCAAATCTCTGCAGAAAATTCTGTATGTTTCTCCCTTTGTATCTAACTGATTATCCAATTGGGCTAGCCTTTTGGACCTTTCCTCCTGTTCATAACCCATTAATGAAAATTGTCTAGCGTATTATTCAGGAAATCCTTTCATTTATCTCTTTATCTACTTTTCTATGAGTATGTGTGTGCAAATTATCTTATGTTTCTTTGTATATGTTCCTTTCTATAGGATAAATTCTAATTTCCAAGCGGGTACATCTCTTGTTGCCATAATGAGGATATTGATGACATAAATGAGACAATGGAGTTGGATCATGATATTGAAGGATTAGAGGAGATTCTGAATTTACCTAGTGATATTTTGGAAGCTTTAAACAGAGAGAGCGAAGGGTCCAAGCCCAACATAGAACAGACAGAGGTGATTAACCTTGCCAACAAAGGTGAGAATGAAAAGCCCATCAAGATTGGGGTGAACTTTCCTAAAGACTTGAAACATGAGCTTATAGCGCTACTCAAGGAATACAATGAGAGCTTTGCTTGGTCTTTCCAAGACATGCCAGGGTTAGATATTGAGATTGTCGTGCACATAATTCTAGTTAAGCTAGAATGCCCTCCATGCGGCAAGTCTTTCAAAGGATGATATCTGAGATCATTTTGAAGATCAAGGAGGAAGTAGAAAAATAGTTGAAAGCCCGTTTCCTTATTGCGATAGCCTACTTAGATTAGGTCGCCAACATTGTTCCTGTGCCTAAGAAAGACTGGAAAGTATGCATGTGTGTTGATTACAAAGATTTAAACTGGGCCAACCCCAAGGATAATTTCCCATTGCCGCATATCAATACACTGATCCGATAATATCGCTACCAACCTATTCTTCTCCTTTATGGATGGATTCTCAGGTTATAATCAGATCAAGATGGCTGGGCAAGATAGAGCTAAGACAGCATTCACCACTCATTTGGGAACCTATGCATATGAGGTCATGCCATTCGGCTTAAAGAACACCGATGCTACTTATCAGCGAGCCATGGTAACCTTGTTCCATGACATGATGCACAAAGAGGTTGAAGTCTACGTAGAAGAAATGATTGCCAAATCCCGACCGCACTACTAAGGATCATCTAGTGGATTTGAGAAAGCTGTTCAAGCGCCTTGTCAAGTACAGGTTGAGATTAAACCCTAACAAGTGCATCTTCGAAGCTAGTTCAGGAAAATTTCTCGGCTTTATAGCTAGCCAAAGAGGAATCAAAGTGGACCCAGCAAAAGTCCAAGCTATGCGGGACATGCCGACATCGCAAACTGAGAAACAGATTCGGAGCTTCTTAGGAAGGGTCAACTACATAGCTTGCTTCATAGCACAGTTGACTACCACATGTGATCCGTTGTTCAAGCTCTTGAAGAAAGACACAAGGATATAATGGACAAATGAGTGCCAAGCGGCCTTTAACAAGATTAAGCAGTATCTGTTGAACCCTTATATTCAGGTTGCCCCGACGTCGGGATATCCGGTGATCTTTTACCTAACATACAACCCATGGAGGTTTTTTCTACTGCTAGGTAAAAGATCACTGATGAGGCGGTAGAGCATGTTCGACCACAATTTGTGCAAGGCCCACACTAAGGCACAACACGACTTCTCAATGGCAATGTAATTGATCTCACAACTAATGAACTTCTTGCTTAAGTGGTAAATCAAATTACATTGCCATTGAGAAGTCATGTTGTGCCTTAGTGTGGGCCTTGCACAAATTGTGGTAGAACATGCTCTACCGCCTCCTCAGTGAGCCATACACCATCAAGACTTCATAGTGAGTCAGAATCATCACCCAAAGCACTTTCCAACAAAATTATACTCCCTAGTTAGTCATCCAACATCCCTAGTGGATCTTATCGAAAAATAATCAGAAAGTCAGAATGCAGATCTTGTGCACATATCCTACGCGGATTGAATATGCAGGCATAAATCTTGTACAAGTCAGAGTGGTGAACATATCCTCCAGGAATTGAATATGTAGGCACCGATCCCATATAACAAAGAGTTCATGCACATATCCTACGGAAGTTGAACATGCAGGCACAAAATCTCATACAAGTCAGGAAGTCAGAACACATATCCCTCAAGAATTTAATATAAAAGCACAAATCTTATATTCTGAGAATTGAATATGCAGGCCTAAACCCATACAAAATGGAATTCATGAACATATCCTAGGGGAATTAAACATGCAGGCACGAAACCCCATAAAAGTCAGAAAGTCAAAATGTAGATCTTATGCACATATCCTACGGAAATTGAATATGCAGGCACAGATCCTATACAAGTCAGAAGTTGTGCACATATCCTTTCGGAATTGAACATGCAGGCACACTGTACAAATTTTGCGCACATATCCTATGGGAATGGAACATGCAGGCATGTTAGAAGACGTAGAGATAGAGACCAAGATCAACCTAAGGAAAGAGCCTCACCATAACAGGTAGAGATGGAGATGGAAGACAAGAGCACCTTTTTTTGACACCATAGATATATATATCCTTTTAAGTTTGCAAGAGCACCTTTTTTTGATTGCTTGAGCTCATAAGAGTACCCTTGTTTGATTGTTTGAGCTTGTAAAAGCACGTTTGTTTTTCTTTTTAGTGACTCTAGGATAGTGAGCCACTAGCCCTTTACTTGCAATTGGCAAAATAGGTTCTGGGATAGTGAACTTGTTGTAGCTCATTTCTCGAGCTACAAAGGAGGGAATTTGGACATACGAAATCCTATGCAACTCTTCAGAGTTGCACCCCGCCTCATGTATGCATAATGTGTGTCGTGTGTGTGGGTTGGGCCCGAGTCGTATGTCAAAACAAAATGTATTTTTTCTTATTCTTTTAATTCTACTAGCGAAGCTCTCGTATCAAAAGAGGGGTATCTGTAGACATCACATTTTATACCCCTTACAACTCGGGCCCCTGTTCCCTAATGATGTTGAATTCTAAGGCTCAAGGTTGGTTAGGGCCAAATCAGAAGTTAAATTGACTTAGGAAGTGTTAAAAATGAAAAATATAACTTTTAATAAGCAAATAAATCAATTTTAAAAAAATGAGACCAAAGGAAACCTATGCGCGCAACTTTTTGCATGAGTATGCAGGCATGATCTTGTGCACACAAAGCGATTTTCAAAAAACTATATAAGGCAAGTTTTTACATTTATGTTGAGGTTTGGAATGAATCCCACATCGTCTATGGATCATTCCAAACTCCTTTTTTCACATTATAAAACACCTTACATGGTATATTGTCAAAAAAAAAAAAAAAAAAAGCAGAAATCCCACGGGAAAACACTAAGATTCACTAGAAATAATGAATCAAAAAGGGAGTTTTTCACAAAACACCCTCAAGTCAATATTATTTTGATTAGGGCCTTTTCTGGCCTTGATCTTTAAGTTTAATACTGTTAGGGTTTGTGCCCTAAAATCCAATTTATTGTCATGTCATAAATAATTAAATTGTTTAATTATATGAGACTATTTATGAATGAACTAATAGAACATTGTTATATAATCCAAGAGATGCATAGTATGTGATTTATGTGAAAAGTCACAGAAGATATAAATCACAAGTTCTTTGTAAACTCAGAATTATAGTTCGTAGTTGGTGATGAAATTGGGCATTTCATCTGCGAAGACTATAACATATCAACTAAGATGATTTGTCTTGATCATGGAAGTGGAGACTTCTAGTTGGTATGTTGATATGTTTTAAGAGTTAAGACATTGAATTGGATTGCTGTGAGATTTATTATTCTCCTAACGACTGTCAAATGAATAATAAATCTCACGACTGCTATTCACATGAACTCTTAATCCAAAGAGGATAATGGACCTGATCATGAAATGTAGGTTGCTTTGATATATCAGGAGTGAGATCTAAAGTCAGGTTCAAAACCTCAGTATGTTGGGTAGCCACATTTAGCGTTGATGGAACATATATTCTCAAGATGGAATTCATAATCTCTTAACAGAGATATAAAATATTCCATTGAGATAAGTTTAATGGGTTTGGTTATTCAGAGTGTTAGGCCTAACCACTTTAGTAAAGAGATACTAAAGTATATATTTATGAAAGTGAATTTCATAAATATATGATGAATAACTTAAAGGATTAGATCGGGTACTCATGGATTAAGATGTAGTAATCTTCAAAGTGGCAGTCTACATTCATGACTTTGTATTATTACGAATATTTTGTGAGGGGGTTGCATGTATAATAAAGTCTTGGGATATAATTTACTAACAAGGCCTAAAGTGTAATTATATTTATATAGTAGTATTAAATATAATTAATGATAACTTTGAACTTATCAAGAGTTGACAGAAAAGCCCAAGGCCCATTGGAGCTAGTGTCTTATTGGTCTCTTTTGGTCTCACTACAAGCCACACACTAAAACCTAATTGGAAATGTCCAATAGGCCAGCCCAATTAGATAATCAATTAAATTTAAAGGGAGAAACATATATAATTTTTTATAAAAAAGAGAGACATCATTGTGAAATGGTGTGTATGTGTGAGTGAAGCCACTCGATTATTCTCCCTTGGACACTGATTGAGAGACCACATTTCTTAGGCGTAAAGTGGAATTGAAGTGAAGATTAAAAGTGTTCCCAAGTACTTCTAATCTTTTTTTTTTGAATTTCACCACACCATGGTACGCTATTTTGTTCTTAAATTCTGAAATTTCTATAGTGCATGTTATCAATCATGAATGAAATAGATCCATTTTTATTGCTTCCGCTGTGTGTTTTGTATGAGATACAAAATTAGATTTACCAACATAAAGAACTTTACAGCCAACAACCTCTTCAAGTTGGTGGAGTTAGTCATGTACTGGGATTCGTGCATCATTGGTTAGTCATGTACTGGGTTCCGTGCATCATTGGTTAGTCACATATTGGGATTCGTGCAATGAACGGAAAGATTGCTGCTACAATACAAGTCCAATTGAGTATTGCGGTAAGGGCTCAACTGTAGGTTGGTATTTCGGGATAGGCCAAAGGGTTTGGTAAGATTTCTTATACTTGTAACCACTTGTGATTGAAAATAGTGGATTCTTGGGAGTGGTGACCTTAAAATTACCTGGTGAGTTTTTGCCTCGGTGGTTTTCCCCATTCGTAAACAAATCACCTGTGTCAAATTTATTTTTCGTTGCGTTTAGTATAATTGGTGATTTGTTTGTGCTACCACACCATTGCATGTAATTTGATCTAATTAATTAACTTGGGTAATTAATTAATTTGCAAGGGGTCAATTCCATTTTTACCCAACAGAAAACTCGAAAAGGTGATCTAGGTAAAAGTTATGGGAAAAGACCATGGGCATGGTGAAAATTCCAACAAGGACATCATGGACAAAAGTTACATGGCAAAGAAAAAAGAAAAGAAAAAGAAAAAAAATAAAGACAATAAGCAAAGATAATAAAATGGTTAATTCTCTTACTGCTCAAATTGAAAGATAACAAATTGTTTCCATAGGGGATTTGGAGCATTCCAATCCTTTATTGAATTCAAAAAGATATGATATGAGAATCATAAAGTGCAAAAAATGTAAAATTTCAGGCATATCAAGTTAGTTTGTCGATCCTCTTTCTTTTGGTGAACTTCTTATAACCTTTCCCATCCCTATGAACCCACCTCATGTTAGCAGATAACCACTTCTGGTACTTCAAAGATGGATGGAGGAATCGAGGAAATCGGATGTCCTTAGTTATCATCCTCCGTGACCAAGTCTCACGAATCCTACCTAAGATCCTTTTAGTAAATGCGAAGGTATGGAAGGAACCATCATCACTAGGAGCTCCTTGGCGGTCATCAAACTGCCTCAGAATGTAACATGTAGAGTAGTTAGAGCAATGAGGAAGCCAAAACAAAGAAACATAGTTATATTTAAAGCCACAGTTAACCATGTCCGTGATGTGTCACCACTCCACCACCCATTGGACACCTAAAGGGTAAAGACACTTTAGGAATTCAGTGAACTCAGCAAGATCCATCTCCTCATTTTTAAGTTTGTGATCACGATAATGCTTTGGGAGATATTGACTAGGAGAAATAGTGGGAGGATGTAGCAACTACAGTCTTTTATGTTAAGGACATATTTTATGTAGTTAGCTAATCCTTTGACAAAACGTACTTTACTTGTATTTGGATTGATCTAGGATGTGTTTAATGCTTCAAGAACATGTTGTTCAAGTCTAGTATTAAAGCCATGAAGATTGGACCAAGAAACAAGTGAAGAAAAGGTGTTTACTAAAGCTGGACACCTGCGGATAGCTGCTGGACAGCTGCTGGACAGCTGCTCGATAGATAGCTATCTATCGAGGTTTAATGAGGCTTGACAGATGCTATCTATCGAGGCTATTTATCGAGGTTACGAAAATCAGAATTTTCAGATCTGATTTTTGGGCCAGGCTTTTGTATTTGTGTAGGGTTTCTTTTCTCACAACCCTAGACATATATAAGGCATATTTTAGAGGCTGTCACATATGAGAATACAAGGAGAACATATGAAAAAGGTGACCGAAGCCTTATTCTCTCAAAAAGAAGCTACTGCGTCTTTGCGCCTTAGGGTTTTGTAACCAAGTGCTTCTTGATCTTCATTGTTGATGAAGTGAAGAACTTTGCAGCCAACATTCTTCTTCCTTAAGTTGGTGAGTGAGTCAAGTACTGAGATCCGTGCAAAGGAGTGAGTCACGTACTAGGATCTGTGCATCAAAGGGTGGCGTTCATATATTGAAAAGTTCAGAGGTTTTGAAGCAGTAGAAGGTTTCTACTGTGAGTTCATCTACAGGGATTGTAGAGTCTAGGGACAAAGGTTTTGTACTAGATTTGAAACTTCTCTTTACTATAGTGGATTGCTTTTCAAGAAGGTTTCCCCCCAGGTTCTTTACTGTGAAACTGGTTGGTTTCATTGGTTTTCCTAGGTCATCATATCTTGTCTTATTTATTTTTCTGCTGCACTTAGTTTTGACATAATATTGATGTTTGGTTGTTTTTAACAAGTTTATGCATAATAAATCTAATTAACAACTTGGGTTTAAAACTTGTTAATTGTTTTAATTGGGGTCTAAATTTCCCAACATTTTATATAGCCATACTTGAGGGAGAGAAAAAGAGAGCATGAGTGTTAAGTGGAAAAATGAGAGATAAAAAGGAAAAAGTATACACCATTGGCTAGACTCTATGTGAGTCACCAAGCTGCTATGTTAACCTCTCAATCTTGCTAGGTTGAGAACCTAGGCAAAAGTAGGGAATATACTTGAAGGAAGTGAGGACTCCCCATAAAGAATGTTGCTTCTTCCCTATGGACTGCATCCAAGCCATTAAGCATTTCAGCCAGATAAGCATGATTGGGCTTCCCCTCCTTAGATTGTTGACCACCAAAAGAATTCTTGGGTCTACATGAGGTGTCACATGCACCAAGAAATACCTTGCAAGAATACAAAGACAATAGGCATTGAGATAGTTGGAGCACTCCACCTCGGCCAGAGGGACATTTCGATGATTCAAAATACTTGAAGACCATCTGAACATTCAACTTAACAGGTGTGCACCACCTTTTGGCCATAGCTAAAGGAACCCCCAAGAGTTGATGAGCCATGTAGGAAAGATCCTTATCAAGAATAGGAGATATAATAGAACCAAGGTCGGGCTCACCCATGATTGTACCAAATTCTTCAAGAGTGGGGCATAACTCCATGCCATTTAAATGGAAGACATGCCGAGTAGGGATCCAAAATCCAGCAGCAGCACGAAGAAAAGGCTTGTTCACTCTAATTTGATGGTAAAAAGGAACATAAGAGAGACCGAGAGGAGTGAGAATGTCTTCGAAAGTGGGACCAAGCTTCTCAATCCATGCTGAAACCTACAAAGGGGTAAATTCTACCATTGGGGGACCTTACTGAGTTTAGAACACGTTCTATGTAGGTTTGGAGGCCTCCTACGGCTATTTTATACTAAGGAGAGGCAGATAGAGTTTTTTTCTTTTCTTTTCTTTTCTTTTCTACCTGGTGGCATGCACACGTATGGTCAACACCTGTGTATGCATATGCACGTATGCTAATGCAAGAAGCCATATAGATTCAAATTCCTCTTTCCTATTTGGATTACAGTTCCTACACCAAGGTTTCTCTCATGATTCCTATGACCTAGAAGCTTATTCAAGGCACACTTAAACTCAGATTTTCAAGAATCAATGAAAAGAGAAAAGCAACACATTGTTTAAAAATTCCCATGAGTTGTAAAATAAGTACATGTCCTAAATAAAAAGAAAAAATGTAAAAATATGTTCTTAAATACAACAAAATATTTCAAATAAGAAATAAAATGCCAAAATACATGCTAATAAAAGAAAAAGAAAAATATATATAAAAAGAGACATATTTCCTATGTGGTTGTCTATTTTTAGGATCACCAGTAACGCCTTTTCCTTGACTGGTAACTGGGAATGGTCTTTGGATCATCATCATCATCATCATCATCATCATCATCACCTAGGTGGGGAAACCCTCTAGGACCGTAGATCTTCCTGGGGTATTTAGTCACCTCCAACTTGAGATTCCTGGCTAGCCCAACGAGCTCCTTATGCTCCTCCACAGTGGTCTAAAAATTAAGAAGGAGACAATATTAGAACAAGTATTGAGAGATGTGAGAAAAGAAAAGACAGGACAAGGATGAAAGAGAACTCACCACTTGTGTACCCTTAGGAAACGAGTAAGCCATGACATTTGCGTTACGACGCAAAGGGCACTCCTAAGCAAAGTTGTTAGGGCCATAAGCATAGACCGACCAGGGTAGATGAGAAGGGTCAACAAGACCACCTACAGCGGGGTCAGCCTGACATAAACATCAGACTTGAGTCTCACCATATACAGAATTGCAAGAAAAGAGGAACAGAAGTAAAAAAGGGAAAGAATACATACCTCCACAATAAGGGAAGGCATTGACGAGTCTCGTTGAACTCATTCAAATCCATTTCACCCGCGAGCCGCTTAGCATAGGGAATGTCGTTTCTCCATAGCTGACACCAAGCATCAGTCATGGAAAGTGGGGCAAGCTTGAACTATAGAGGATCCATTGAAACCCATGGTACATCCTCACCCGACAGCTAGTAGCATACCCTCTCTGCCTGGTAGAGGACCCTTAGACCAACACCCTCTAAAGGCTGGGTGATCCCAATAATAATGAGGGTAGCCACTTCTAAAGCAGGATCCACAGCAGGTGATGCACCGGCCCAAGGACTCCATGTTGGAAAATCTGGTTTTACATCTCATAAAAAACACACAATGAAAGAACAAACACGGATCTACTTCATCCATGAGAGATAACATGTAACCTTGAATTCTAGAACAAAGAATAGAAAGCGTACCATGATGAAATGAAATTCAAAACCAAGACTTAAGAATACCTATAATCTTCATCTCAATTCCACATGGTGCCCAAGAAGTGTGGTCTCTCAATCAGTCTTTATGTACGTCTATTCTCAAAGAAAAATCCTTCTTCTTCTCCTTGTAAAGAAAAACTGTTTTCTTTCTTTTCATTATACGTACATTCTAACTAACTTGGTAGTTACTTTATTTAATAACTCTTATTAAATAAAAACATATTATCTAATTGGGTTAGCCTTTTGGGCTTACCCAATTAGGCTTTAGTTTGTGGCTAGAGATGGGACCAAAGGGAACAAATAATGCTCTAGCTCCAATGGGCCTTGGGCTTATCTATCAACTCTTGACAAGTCCAAAGTTACCATTAATTATATTTAATACCACTATATAAATATAATTGCATTCTAAGCCTTATTAATAAATTATATCCAAAGACTTTAATGATATCATTTGACCCCTCCATGAAATATCCATAGTGAAAAAAGTCATAATGAAATCCAATTTCAATAAATATAAGCTTTAGTAACTCCTTACTAAAGTGGGCATCCTGAATAACTAGTTCCCATTAAACTTATCTCAAGTGGATATTTTGTGTCTCTACAAAAAATATTATGGATTCCATCTTGAGAATATGTGTTCCCTCAACACTACATGTGGTTACTGTTGGGGTTTATGCCCTAAAATCCAATTTATTGGCATGTCGTAAATAATTAAATTGTTTAATTATATGAGACTATTTATAAATGAACTAATAGAGCATTATCATAGTCCATGAGATGCATTGTATGTGATTTATGTGGAAAGTCACAGAAGATGTAAATCACAAGTTCCTTATAAACTCAAAATGTAGTTTATAGTCGGTGATGAAATTGGGCGTTTCATCTGCGAAGACTATAACACATCAACTAAGATGATTTGTCTTGATCATGGAAGTGGAGACTTCTAGTTGATGTGTCTTAAGAGTTAAGACATATTGAACTGGACCGTTGTGAGATTAATTATTCAATCAACAACTATCACCTGAATAATTAATCTCACGACTTCTAATTTCATAGACTCTCAATCCTAAGAGGGTAGTGAACTCGATCATGAAATGTAGGTTACTTTGATATATTAGGAGTGAGATCTAATATTCACGGTCAAAACCTTAGTATGTTGGGTAACCACACGTAATGTTGAGGGAGCATATATTCTCAAGATGGAATCTATAATATCTTTTTGTAGAGACACAAAATATCCCCTTGAGATAAGTTTAATAGGAACTAGTTATTTAGGGCGCCCAGTTTAGTAAGGAGTTACTAAAGCTTATATTTATTGAAATTGGATTCAATAAATGTGAATAACTAAAAGATTAAACCGAGTACTCAAGGATAAAATAGTTGTTTACAAAGTGACAGTTCATTATGACTTTGTTCACTATGGATATTTCATGGATGGGTCAAATGATATTATTAGAGTCTTGAGATATAATTTATTAATAAGGCCTAGAGTGCAATTATATTTATATAGTGGTATTTGATGATGCAAAGAAGATCAGTAGGCTGGATGCTTCGGACTTGAAAGGACCACTTGCTCTCTCTACGGCCTAAAGAAAAAGAAAAGCGAATCAAAAGGTGACCGGGGCTGCCGGCCAAAAACCCTCCGATGGCAAAGTTAGTTTTTCTCTCTATATTCTTGAAGTTCCAACTTTTTTGGAGTAAGTTTCACATACCTTTGCTTTGTCAGAATCAGTGTTTATATAGCGTTCCCATAGACGGTTATTGAATACTGGAACCTCCCCTAGATTCGAGGAGGCAAAAGGATTAAATGTAACTGCCATAACCGTTTAGGAGTTACATTTCTATTTCACAACGGATATATGACAGTTATGCGTAGGATAAGGGATTATCACATTATATTTGGAGATTTTCCTAAGTATGATATCCTCGTCCTGGAATTCCTTCGTCAAGTGTGCCTGATAATTCCAATAGCATCCTCGTCCACAAATCTTTATGTGGACGAGTCCTTTCGAGATAAGCTGTGCGCATCCCATGGACGAGGGATGGAGCTTCGCCATCATCCTCAGGACGACCTTGCCCGTTACCCTCGTTCTGAGGATAACTCCTGGACAGCTGCCGAGGTGATGACCGTCTAAGGATGGTCAGCGATTTCGTCCCACATCAGTTGCCCCCTCGTCCAGGAGTTATGCAACGCATCGACATATTTTAGGACGAGTTCATCCCCCTTTATTTTTTTTATTTTTTTTTATGCACTGCGTGTCGCACATCCATAGGGGGTCAGTCATTTGTTTTTATTCCTTTGAGGCATGCGCCACGTGTTGCCTTTTAGTTGGTTCCGTCGTTGCGGTTACCGAGACTTTTCTGCCTATAAATAGTGGTTTCCCTCTCATGCCCCTTTCACTTTTTCAAATTTTCTGCTTTGACACTCTCGTCCGTCGCTTCGTCTAAGAATATCCTCAGCGTCCTTAGTGTCCTTCGTCTAGAGCCAGGTAATCCTTCTACACTTATTTTAGCTTTCCTTTTTAAGTGTTAGGACGTTTTCAATGGCCTCCTGCTCGTCTAGTGATAGTGTGGTCAAGGCTATAGACGAGTATCACGACGACTCTAGTTATGACACTTCTAGTAATGTCAGTAATAGTAGTGCTCATACTGTTAGGATTAGTGCCCTTAAATCCTATTGTATGATGCTATGTATGATATTATGTATGACATTATGTATGACTTTATATTGTGATTGATAAAGTTATTTTATTATTATCTAAAATAATGGTAACGTGAATATGGGACATTATCATATAGTCCATGAGATGCATTGTATGTGATTTATGTAAAAAGTCACAGAAGATGTAAATCACAAGTTCTTTGTAAACTCAGAATTTATAGTTCGTAGTCGGTGATGAAATTGGGCATTTCATCTGCGAAGACTATAACGTGTCAACTACGATGATTTGTCTTGATCATGGAAGTGGAGACTTCTAGTTGATATGTTGATATGTTTTAAGAGTTAAAACATATTGAACAGGACCGCTGTGAGATTTATTATTCTCCTAATGACTTTCAAATGAATAATAAATCTCACGACTTCTATTTGCATGAACTCTTAATCCTGAGAGAATAATGGACCTGATCATGAAGTGTAGGTTGCTTTGATATATCAGGAGTGAGATTCGAAATAACGGTCAATACCTCGGTATGTTGGGCGGCCACATTTAGTGTTGATGGAACATATATTCTCAAGATGGAATTCATAGTCTCTTGATGGAGATATAAAATATTCCCTTGAGATAAGTTTAATGGTTTCGATTATTCGAGAGAGTTAGGCCTAACCACTTTAGTAAGAAATTACTAAAGTATATATTTATGAAATTGGATTTCATAAATATATAATGAACAACTTTAAAGAATTAAACCGGGTACTCAAGGATAAGATGTAGTAATTTACAAAGTGGCAGTCTACGTTTATGACTTTGTGTTACTACGAATATTTTATGAAGGGGTTACGTGTTTAATAAAGTCTTGGGATATAATTTATTAATAAGGCCTAGAGTGCAATTATATTTATATATTGGTATTAAATATAATTAATGGTAACTTTGGACTTGTCAAGAGTTGACGGAAAAGCCCAAGGCCCATTGGAGCTAGTGTCTTATTGGTCCCTTTTGGTCCCACTTCAAGCCACACACTAAAGCCCAATTGGAAAGGCCCAATAGGCCAACCCAATTAGATAATCAGTTAGTTATAAAGGGAGAAACATACAGAATTTTTATAAAAAGAGATTAGAAAAGAAAAAAAAACGGTGTGTGAGAGAGTGTGGAGACACACTTTCATTCTCCCTTTGGAAAACTTATTGAGAGACCACACATCTTGGGCGTAAAGTGGAATTGGAGTGAAGATTAAAAGTGTTCCCAAGTGCTTCTAATCTTTGTTTTGAATTTCTCCACACCAAGGTACGCCATCTTGTTCTTAAATTCTGAAATTTGCATAGTGCACGTTATCAATCATGAATGAAATAGACCCTTGTTCATTGCTTCCGCTATGGGTTTTGCATGAGATGCAAAACCAGAATTTTTCCTTCAATTGGTATCAGAGCCAGGTTTTCATATCATGATTGTATAGGGTGTGATCAAATTTTAGAATTTAAGAAAAACCGTTGTCTTTATGTTTTCAAATTTCTGCATAAAGATATTGCTCCATAAATTTTGTGTGCATTGATAAATATATGTGATGTATTGTTCTGCATGTGCATGGATTAGTCATTGATTCTATAACCATTAATGGAAGAAAATGATTGAATGTTAATGCTTTATAGCCATTGAAATATGTATGGGCACATTCAAATTTCTGCATAAAGATATTGCTCCATAAATTTTGTGTGCATTGATAAATATATGTGATGTATTGTTCTGCATGTGCACGGATTAGTCATTGATTCTATAACCATTAATGGAAGAAAATGATTGAATGTTAATGCTTTATAGCCATTGAAATATGTATGGGCACATTCAAAATGATAACCATTATTTTACATTCTATACATCTTCCATACGAATGGATAGGTAGTTATTGAAATGGATGGTAGTTATATTTTTTTTAAAAAAATAACTACCATTACATTCACGGATGGAAATTGTACATATATATATTGCAAGTGGGATTGAACAGTGCCATGTCTTGAGTTAGTTGCTAATATGAAATCATGTAACTGTCATCTCATGAAAACCACTTGAGACTTTCTTTAAAACCTCACGGATTCACACGGATTCATTCATTATTTTTTTTTTTTCAAAACCGCTGGAAACTTTCTTAAAAAGTGACAGTTATGTCACGGATTGGATGAAGAAGGTGAATTCGTACAGGGGTAGTTATTGACCGTTTTGACTTGGAATTCAATTCATTCATTGCACCATTTGACCGTTTGGCTTGGAATTCCATTGTACGGTGCTCAATAGATTCTCGATCGATCGAGCTTCGCGAATTTTGAATTTTCCAAAATTTTTCTAAGACAGTTTTTTAACGTTTTTATGAACAAAACAACTATCATATCATATACTATATATAATAGCAGAAGCTGAGCGAAAGTTGGTTCCTACATTTAAGGAGGTGTTGACAAATAGGAAAAAAGGCTATCTAATATTCAAACACGTATATAGTTAATCTTTAAAAAAGCGTACGATGCATCATTTGATGATCTCTGAATATAAATACAACATTAACTGCTTAAATGGGTAAATTACATTCAAAAGATTTGCCCGTATACCGAGAAAGAGAGAGAACAGAGTTGTTCGTCGGACCGCAAGAGAAAGAGAGAAATATCCAAGGCCGGCGATTGTTCGTTCCCTGGCCAGATTTAGATCATTGGAATGGCAAGCACAGAAAGAAACCGTTAGGCCACATATCAACCACCTGAATCGTCGGAACCGGCACCGATAAATTTTTTTTTTTCCATCTTTTTAGATCTGGGTATGAAATTTTACTTTTAATTGGTTATTTGTTGGATAGGTTTAGATTTGATTCATTTTTGTTTTGGGTTTTAGGAAAAAAAAACGGTTATCACATAAAACCATTCGTTGCACGCCCCTAGGGTTTAAAACAGAACATCAACTTAATCAATTGTTATCTTTGATCAGTTTCTAACTTCACTCGCTCTGTACCATGCCATTGAGAAGAAAAGCATCCACAACGCACGTAGGTAGAGAAAGAAGGAGAGAGAAATTTGGGGGCTCTACTACGAATCATTAAACTATTCCACTATTGCAACCCCAAACCCTAACCTGTAAGTTGTCCTCCCTCTCTGCCTCTCTCTCAAAACCCAAAACCATAACCCTTAAGAGCTCTTTCCCTCTCTGTCAATGGCAGAAAAACAATTAGGGTTTCTTAACTATTAAAGTAGAGGATTATGGAGGCATAAAGAGAAGGAGCACGTACTACTACAGAAAGGAGGAGCACTAAATGGTAAGACCTTTCTTTTATTCTGCACTTTTATTTTATTGCTTTTATGAAATTTAATAATTTTTTTAATTATATAAAGATGTGAATATGAATTTGAAATTCAATTAATTTGTATTGATATATTTCTTAAATTACAGAGTTTGAGATTGCTGGTTTACATTGCAATTCTTTCTTTGCGTTGGTAAAAATACCCATCAAAGTTTGGGAATTTGACTTTCCATTGTATTGTGGGCCATCTGTTTGATTTTTAAATGATCTTTTTGTTTGTGTTTGTGATTAATATGAGTCTTTTTTGTTTGCTTGCTGACTCTCTCTCTCTGTTTCTTTAAATTCATTTTTTATTATTCCAGTTACTGAGTTTGTGGTTTAACTTCATCAGTTGTGGTACAAAATACTAAACTGAAGGAGGAACAATCATCGGGCGATGAATATCAAAACCTTCTTCTATATCTAAGAGGTACAAACTAACTTTTTTTATTCATTTTATTCTGTTTGGTAATGGTTTTTTGCTAATCGGAGTGGTTTGTTTGTTTTTCTTTGATTTCTTTATTGGTTGAGATATTTACTGACTCACACCGTTTCTATAATTTATAATTTGGTCCTGCATTGTGTGGGTACAATGTTGAAAACATATGTAACATTACATTTAAAAAAATCTAGGCTTTGGTACATCTACAAGCTCATTAGTTGCTTTATATAATACCTTTATAAATAGGCTCAAGTAGTTGGTTGCAATCCCACGATGCTTTTGCTTAGCTGTGCTTATTTTGTCTTGGGTGTAATTTTTGGGTGGATTCATGTTGCAAAACATTCATCCCATTCCCATTTGGAACAAGCAAACCATGTGTTTTATAAAATGTCTCACTCACTTTTGAAAGTTCAAGTTAACTTCATACAAACACTAATAATATATCTAAGTTAATTCTGCCATACATTTGACTTCCAAATTTCATTTTGTCATGTTCATTAATGGTTTAATGGCATGTTGTGTCTGTGGAGGGCCACAATACAATTACAAATCCAATGTCACATGTCACATGTGGCCAAACTGGTTTCAATGTCTGCTTTGACTATAAAGAAGTTGCTTAGTTAGAGGCACATGCACAAGCTAGATTTTAGGAAGTTGTTAAAAGTCCAGCCCATGAAAGAATAAGTTTGGAGGTTTTTAAGTTGGTTTTGGAATTCTATTTAGCTAGAAGAATAATAAGTAGGAGCTCAAAGAATAAATGAGGAGCAATAGGCCTTATAAATAGAGTTGTGGTGTAGCCTGTTGTTGTTTGCGTAAGAGTTAATTAGAAGACAAAGTTTTGTCTAGCAAGAGAGTTAGTGAATAAGCTTTGTCTAATATGCTATTATGAAAGCACCTTTAGGTGTATTAGGTATTTGGGTTAGTTTATATTTGTGAGGGTTATGAGAGTTTATGACTGGTTGTAGTTATCATTGATAGTAGATATTTTTGTCTAGTGTTGCCTGATGTAGACATAGAGTTTGCCAAATCATGTCAAAATATGTATTGTTTTGCTTTCCATTTATTATTTTACATGTTCTTCACAAGGAAAATCCATTGAAAGGGAGCTATTTTCTGCCTAGCTAAAGAATGAGTCATTTCTAAATTTGGTACTATCCAGTAATACTTTTATACAAAGACTAGAGAGCATTGGGATGAGTTTCTGTCCAAATCCTGACCCACTTATTTCTTTATCAAATGCTTCTGGATTGACCATATTCTGATGCATATATTATCAATTAAATGACATAGCAAAATGCAATATTTTTTCTGAAGTATAGGTGAAAAAATTCTGAACTAACCATTGTCCCCTTAACTTGAGTGATTACATGATTGCTTTCACTGTCAGCCATTGGCACATGCACAAGCTAGATTTTTGGAAGTTGTGAGAAGTAGAAGCCATGTGCTATATTAAACATAGCATGTGATTAATATGCATTCCCAAATTCGATCTAGCCTAAACAGAAGCACATCATAGTCCCTGCATCTAAATACTGACTTCAGCACAATTATGTATATTTGTACACTTCAGTCAAAAACTTAGTGCTTAGAGTTGAGTATGGTGCCTTCATGTCTCATAATCCATGGTTTGGGTTTGGGAGAAGAACCATCTTCAGATTGCAATCTTAAAGATTGAGAAGTGGGTTCTACAATTTTATATTGCGTTCTGCTGTTAGTTGGTCTCAATACGTAAGGTTGTAATAGATTTACAAGCTAGCAAAAGAAAATCTTTGTTTGGTTGAAGTACTTAATATTTTTCTATTTTTCAGAGACTTCAATTAAAACCAAATGATGATACTATCAAACTCAAATTTATCTAAATGAAAAAGTGAATTATTTCTCCTTGAAATTGTAGGCTTGGGCTTGTTTTTTCCTAATAGTGTCATAGTTATTTAAAAGTTCATAGTCAGCTTCAATTTTGAACATAATGACCATTTTGCACTTTGTTGAGAAAATGAGTTTCTTTACCGGTACCTTTATTTGTTTGCTTTTCTTTTTTCCCCTGGATTGAGATATCATGCAAGTTGAGAATCAGACTATACAAAAATTGGTTCATCGAGAATATTCCATAGCGGTTATCTTAAAATTTCAATTGTGTAAAAAGATGCAGGACCTTACAAATGTAGGTAATTGTTTATCCAAAGGGCATATCATTGAAGGGACTTATCTGGTCCCAGTTAGACATTTGTTTCAACTTGTCCCATTTAATTATAAGTGATCGACCAGTTGTTCAGAATTTCTCATTCCACATATCCTTGATTCAACTGGGTCCCTTTTACGTTTCTCTGCCGGAAAATCTTGGCCAAAACATGTTCTAACAAATATTAAGTAGACAATACTCACTACTAAGTTCTTGGTTATTAGTTGAAAGACAGGTCAATGTGATCCTTCAAATGCTCATGTCTCACATCAATTCTCGCCCAAATTCCTCTACACCTCTCACTTCAAATTTTAGAGATCTTCACATAAACCATGTACCTATATATACACACACATATCATTCCACAACCACAAGTCTTCACATCCTCTGGTATCAAATCCTTACTTCTTCCTCCTTCTCATCTGTGCTCTTTGCCATTTTTCAGGCAATAATAGAGACAGATAGCAATGGCTATTCGTTTGCTTGGTATTATACATGCTATGCACATTCTTTGCCGATCAAACTCATTTTCAAAGCATGCAGCTTCAAAATCTTTAGATGCTCCAAAAGGCTACCTTGCAGTATATGTTGGAGAAAGTGAAAAGAAGTGATTTGTGATTCCTATTTTGTTCTTGAACCAGCTTACATTTCAACAATTGCTAAACAAGGCCGAGGAAGGGTTATTGTATGTCATTTTCTTTGTACATATTGCCATGAATTTTAGTGAAGGGTTATGAATTGGTTTAGTTTTAGAATTTGAGCTTCCCATCTACTATTGATAATGCATTTTATACGTGACAGGTGGAATTTTGTATTGATTATATATTGTGGATTGAGGGTTGTTGTTTTGTTTTTAGATTTTATGTGTATCATTGTAGCTTTTTTGGAATTGTGGATTTGGGATGCACTACAGCTTTTTCTTTTTTCTTTTACGATTAAAAAGTTGGATTCAATGTCCCTTTAAAAGGTTATATATTGTTTTGGCTTTAGAATTTGTAACTCCCATGTACTATTTATTATGTATTATTATTTGACTAATATTTTCCTGACTTGCTATTTGAAATTGTCATGTAAGTTTTAATTGTTTAAAGTCAGATTCACAATGGGTTCATGTATTGCCGCAATTGGCATAGTGCTAAGTTACACACCTCTATTCTCCATTGGTGTTTTGAACTACTCCTTGCAGACAAGGCAAACAGAGTCGACACATGGTTGTCCCATACAGTAAATTCAGGCATACAAAGAATTCAACTTGAACTCTTTGGAACTGAACACTTCGCCTTGCCACAATTTATTCTTAGTAGTAAATCCATGAGTTTTCTCTTAGTCAATACCAACAATAGCATTCTCAAATTATCCCCTACATCATGGATGGTCACTCAACCTATGGAAGAGCCTCATCAGCTAGTTGTGGCATCAATACTACTCTACACAATTGAATCTTACAAGAATAAGCAGAATAAAGGGAATATCATTAGTTAGTTAGCCATTATTCTCTTTTAAACATTTTTGGTTGTAAAATTGAAATTGTCTTGCAAGTTTAGTTTGGTGTGATTCATTGTGGTTCTTAGGAATAGCAGATTTGCTATTTGAACTTGTCAAGTAAATTTTAATTGCTTAAAATCTTTTTTTTTTTTTGGTCTCTCATAGCAAGGAATTACACACAAGAAGTGATGTGAAAAAACTATTTTTTAAACTTTTTGGGGGACATTGGACATTATATGCTTAAATATACTATGTTATTAAAGCAAAACTCATTAATGTGTAAAACGACCCCGCGCATTGCGCGGGTTAAACACTAGTGAACATAATGGATAGAGATTGATATCTAAACTGAATATCATTGATGTTATAGCCTTAAAATTTAAATTTAACATACTTAAACTCAAATTTAAACAACATCATAATATCAATATTAGTTTTCATTAAACAATAATTTCAACAACCATGCAGAAAACTAATTTCGAACAACATGAAACTATTGCCACTAATTCCAAGACTCACAAAGCATGTTATATAGATATGAAAGAGAAGACCGCTCTGATACCATTTGATGGAAATATGCATGTTTGTATTGTATACAAAACATATGTAGCGGAAAAATAACGGATCTACTTCATTCATAAATGTTAACATGTGCTATGTAAGTTTCTAAATTTAAGAACAAGAGAATGTACCTTGGTGCGGTGAATTTTAAAAAAAAAAAAAAAAAAAAAAACCGAAGATCAAAAACACTTGGGAACACTTTTAATCTTCACTCCAATTTCACTAACGCCCAAGAAGTGTGGTCTCTCAATCAGTTTTCAAAGGGAGAATGTCAAAGTGTCTAACATTTCTTACACACTTTTTTACATTAGTGTTGTTATTTCTTCACCACTCAAAAAAATTTGTATATTTCTCGCTTTGTATCTAACTGATTATCAAATTGGGCTGGTCTTTTGGGCCTTTCCAATTGGGCTTAAGTGTGTGGCTTGCAGTGGGACCAATAAGAAACTAGCTCCAATGGGCCTTGGGCTTTTCTGTCAACTCTTGACAAGTCCAAAGTTACCATTAACTATATTTAATACCACTATATAATTATAGTTGCACTCTAGGCCTTATTTATAAATTATATTCCAAGACTTTATTGTACATGCAACCCCTTCATAAAATATTCGTTGTAACACAAAGTCATAAATGTAGACTGCCACTTTGAAGATTACTACATCCTAATTCCTTGAGTACTTGGTTTAAACTTTTAAAGTTATTCATCATATATTTATGAAATCCAATTTCATAAATATATACTTTAGTAACTTCTTGCCAAAGTGGTTAGGTCTAACTCTCTAAATAACTGAACCCATTAAACTTATCTCAAGGGAATATTTTATATCTCCATTAAGAGACTATGAATTCCATCTTGAGAATATATGTTCCATCAACACTAAATGTGATTTCCCAACATATTGATATTTTGATCGTTTCTTTAGACCTTACTCTTGATATATCAAAACAACCTACACTTCATGATCAGGTCCATTATCCTCTCAAGATTAAGAGTTCATGTAAATAGAAGTCATGAGTTTATTATTCATTTAATAGTCGTTAGGAGGATAATAAATCTCACACTAGTCCAGTTCAATATGTTTTAACTCTTAAAACATATCAACATACCAATTAGAAATCTTCATTTTCATGACCAAGACAAATTATCTTAGTTGATATGTTATAGTCTTCGCAGATGAAATACCCATTTTTATCACCGACTACAAACTAAAATTCTGAGTTTACAAAGAACTTGTGATTTATATCTTCTGTGACTTTTCACATAAATCACATACTATGCATCTCATGGACTATATGATAACAATAAACTTGTTTCTTGAACAAACTTGCATGGCTTTAATGCTTAAAATCCAATTATACTTGTGATTTATTATTTTTTGATAATAATAAAACAACTTTATTAACCACAATATTACGTCATACATAGCATCGTATAATAGAATTTAAGGGCATACATCCTAACACTAGATGCTTTCTTTAGTCCATAAATGAATTTTAAGCAACTTGCATACTAAAAGGGCGTTTGGATAGCCCGTCCACGTCCAAGTTTTGCTTCTTATTTATTTTTTTTTTTTCAACGCGTGTTTGTTACTATTCATTGGCCATGAACAGTGATTTTAGGCCAATGAACAGTAACTTTTGGAATGAACAGTGATTTTTACCCCTTTAAAAATTATTTTGCTACAGTGTTTTCAGTTTTCAGCAATAAGTTCTATCCAAACGGACCCTAAGTACAACTGGTTCTTTGCTATGAACTAGTCTAGCTACATCATATTTGTTAGGGACATTATTGATGTAGTTGGCTAATCCTTTGACAAAACGTAATTTACTTGTAATTGGGTAGATCTAGGATGGTTTAAGACTTCAAGAAACATGTTGCTCAAGTAAAGTATTAAAGCCATGCAAGTTTGTTCAAGAAACAAGTGAAGAAGTAATGTTCATTGAAGCTCGACAGATGTCTGACAAAAGCATATCTATTAAGGTTTAATGTTGAAGCTCGATAGCAGCTTGACAGAAGCTGCATCTGTCGAGAACTACGAAATCAGACTTTTCATGTCTAATGTATACTAGTCTTGTGATCATTTATGACATACATTGTACTTATCTTTTGATATATATATATATATATATGATGATGTATGTTGTTTTTCACCTATTTCTCCATGTGTTGTTTCTTTTTCTCTCTTTATACACATGTTTCTTTATGTGTGCAATCTTTTATTTCTGTTTCACATATGATGCTTTAATGATTTTTGTTTAAGTTTTTCAGAAAAATAGGTTGTGAAAGTCTATCTTGCTATGAATTCCCTTCTTGCAAAATTTTTCAAAAATTTGTGTTAGGGTTATACTTATTTTGTAATTCAACAAGTGATTATGAGTTTAGTGATTTAAGACTTTTCTCATGATTCACTTGTTTGTTGTGGTATTTCCACAGATTGCCAAAGGGAGAGATTGTTAGGGACATTATTGATGTAGTTGGCTAATCCTTTGACAAAATGAACTTTACTTGTAATTGAGTAGATCTAGGATGATTTAAGACTTCAAGAAACATGTTGTTCAAATCAAGTGTTAAAGCCATGCAAGTCTATTCAAGAAACAAGTGAAGAAATGTTGTTCATTAAAGCTCGACAGATGTCTCGATGGAAGCATATTTATCGAGGGTTAATGTTGAAGCTCGACAGTAGCTTGACAGAAGTTGTATCTATCAAGAACTACAAAATCAGACTTTTCAGATTTGATTACACGCATATCCAAGTGTATTTATGTAGGATTTCTTTTCTTACAACCCTAGACATATATAAGGATTATTTTAAGGGCTGTCTTAGTGTTGCAAAAGGTGTTGTTGAATCCTTACAGCATATTGTGACCGAAGACAGAAATTGCCTTAGTTCACCATTCTCTCAATAGAAGCTACTGCGTCTATGCTCCAAGGGTTTTGTAACAAAAGAGCTTCTTGATCTTCATGTTGATGAACTAAAGAACTTTGCAGCCAACATCTTACTCAAGATTGGTGTGTTAGTCACGTACTAGGATCCGTTCATCATTGGTTAGTCCTGTACTGGGATTTGTGCATTGAAAGGAGAGTTTGCCGCTACATTGCAAGTCCAATTGGGTATTAGGGTAAGGGTTCAACTGTAGGTTGGTATTAGGTACTAGGATTCCTTTTACTTGTAACCGCTTGTTTTGATAATAGTGGATTCTCAGGAGTGGTGTCCTTAAATTCACCCGGTGGGGTTTTGCCTCAGTAGTCTTCCCCATTCGTAAACAAATCACCTATGCTAAATTTATTTTCCTCTACATTTAACTTAGTTGATGATTTGTTTGTCCTACCATGATTTTCATGTAGTTGAATCTAATTAATTCACTTGGTTAATTAATTGGTTAATTTACCAAAGGGGTGAATACATTTTTGGCTTATCAAGTGGTATCAGAGTGGGAACACTCTAATTAAGGTTAATCTTTGTTGTGTGATTCATTGACCCCTGTTTGTCATGGATAGGGGACAATCACGTATTATACCTCCTTTATTTGATGGCACTAACTATGCATACTGGAAAGTAAGCATGAGAGCTTTCTTGCGGTCTTTAGATGGAAAGTTATGGCAAGCTATGGAGATTGGCTGGACTAAGCCAAAGGAAGTGCCGACTGATTACAATGATGCCAAGATCAAAGCGGTAAACTTCAACAGAGCATTGAATGCTTTATTCAGTGCGGTCACCAATAAGGATTTCAAGACGATATCCTCTACTGAAACTATTAAGAAAGCATGAACTATCCTCCAGACAACCTATGAAGGGACCAACGATGTCAAGGATTCAAAGCTTCAAAGGCTTACTACGAGGTTTGAGGAGATTAAGATGAAGGAGGATGAGTCATTTGACAAGTTCTATGCCAAGTTGAAGGACATAGTTAACTCTACCTTTTATCTTGGGGAAACTATTCTTGAACCCAAGGTTGTAAGAGAGGTGCTTAGATCTGCCTGCATTTTAGACCTAGGTTTTGGGGGTTTTGAAAAAAAATTTGGCGTTTCTGAAGTTCTTGTGAAATCTTTGGGTTAGGTCATGTTGATTTGTTGTTATATGCTCATGTATTGCATTATCATTGCATTTTAACTCTGTTTCATGCATTATAGATGTGCGTTTGATTAAAATGTGAAATGTATGCTAGTAGGTTTGGATTAGGCTATGCCCATGATATATTTATTTTTGCACCTCACATTTTCATGGCACCTAAACAGCACAAATCCACTCCAGCTTAGAACCCTCTTCGAGGTTCTGGGTCTTCTTCTTCTTCTTTTGATCTTCCCTCTCTTCACATTCGGTTCCATGATGAGAAGGCCCAAAAGGACTTCTTAGAGAACTTTCAAAGACGTGGCGTTCATTCGGAACACCAAGTCATTCTGTCGGACTTTTTCGACATTCTTCTCCCCACCGTCATTCTAACCCGGGATTAGGCTTCTCTTTGGGAGAGTCCACTGAGGTGTCCAGTCATGATTATACAGGAGTTTTACTCCAATATACATGGTGTTGATACCTCTGTGCCTCAGTTTTCTACGTTCATTCAAGGTACACATATCATAGTTACCCTGGAGCTTATTTTCGAGGTACTACATATACCTAGGGTAGCGTATCCTGATTACCCTAGTTGTGAGCATCTTAGGACTGTGTCTAGAGATGAGCTTCTGTCTCACTTTTGTGAGACACCTTCCACATGGGGTGGTAAGCTAAACACCCCATGCGCCAGCTTTGCAATAGGTCCGAGGTCCCTTAACATGGTGATGACATTCACTCTCAATCCATTGTCTCACTATAACTCTATCACAAAGACTCGTGCTCATTTTCTTTTGTTCCTCTTAGAGGATCTCTTTATAGACTTCCCCTTTCACTTCATCACTTCGGCCATAGATGTCTATTAGGATACAGCGACACGTGATAAGCTTATATTTCATTCTGCTCTCACGTGTATCCTTCAACACTTCTCCATCGAGATTCCTGATTCTCCTCCTCTCTTCCCCATTATGGGTGCCATAAACGTTGGTACTGTTCGACGGAGTGAGGCTTAGCTTCGACCGAAGCGGCCACATATGGTGACTCCCGATCCTGCAGCTTCCGTTGGTTCTTCCACCTCTACTCCTTCCTTAATCGATGGTGTTACCCTGGAGGCCATCATGGCGCAACTTCAGCACATGGATGCTCGCCTTGACACTTTTTCTGATGAGTTGTGTCAGGTGAACACTTGTGTCAGTCGTATAGCGCGACGACAGGCTCAGCATGGTGGTTTCATTCCCTCTCCATCTCCTTCTCTAGAGGCTTTAGCTGATGTTAATAGTGATGCTGATGGTGATAAGGATGCTAGCTCTTCCAGTAATGTCAAGATGACGTCCTCTCAGTGACTTGACCTTTGTCATTTATGACAAAAAGGGGTAGTAGTTTTGGATAAGAGTAGTCTTGTACTTAGGGGGAGAGTTAGTCTAGGACATTTTTGTTAGGGGGGTGTCTATACATTTTTTAGGGATGTAGTGAGGATTTTATGTATTTCTTTTCTTTATTTACTTTTACCTCACATATACTGGTCTTGTGACAATTTATGACATACATTGTACTTATCTTTTGATATATATATATATATATATATATGATGTATGTTGTTCTTCACCTTTCTCTCCATGTGTTATTTCTTTTCTGTCTTTATACACATGTTTCTTTATGTATGCAATCTTTTATTTCTGTTTCACATATGATGCCTTGATGAGTTTTGTTTAAGTGTTTCAGAAAGACAAGTTGTGAAAGTCTATCTTGCCATGAATTCTCTTCTTGCAAAGTTTTTCAAGAATTTGTGTTAAGGTTAGACTTATTTTTTTAATTCAACAAGTGATTATAAGTTTAGTGATTTAAGACTTCTCTCATGATTCATTTGTTTGATGTGTTTTTCTCACGCATTGCCTAAGGGGGAGATTGTTAGGGACATTATTGATGTAGTTGCCTAATCCTTTGACAAAACGCACGTTACTTGTAATTGGGTAGATCTAGGATGGTTTAAGACTTCAAGAAACATGTTGTTCAAGTCAAGTGTTAAAGCCATGCAAATCTGTTCAAGAAACAAGTGAAGAAGTGGTGTGCATTAAAGCTCGACAGATGTCTCGACAGAAACATATCTATCGAGGTTTAATGTTGAAGCTCGACAGCAACTTGACAAAGGCTGTATCTATCAAGAGCTACGAAATCGAACTTTTCAGATCTAATTACACGTATATCCAAGTGTATTTGTGTAGGGTTTCTTTTCTCACAACTCTAGACATATAGAAGGATTATTTTAAGGGTCGTCTTAATGTTGCAAAAGGTGTTGTTGAATCCCTACATGCATATTGTGACCGAAGACAAAAATTGCCCTAGTTCATCATTCTCTCTATAGAAGCAACTGCGTTTTTGCGCCAAGGGTTTTGTAACAAAGTAGCTTCATAATCTTCAAGTTGATGAACTAAAGAACTTTGCAGCCAACATCTTACTCAAGATTGGTGTATTAGTCACGTACTAGGATCCATGCATCATTGTTTAGTCATGTACTAGGATTCATGCATTGAAAGGAGAGATTGCCGTTACATTACAAGTCTAATTGGATATTGGGGTAAGGGTTCAATTGTAGGTTGGTATTAGGTACTGGGATTCCTCTTACTTGTAACCGCTTGTTTTGATAATAGTAGAGTCTCAGGAGTCGTGACCTTAAATTCACCCGGTGGAGTTTTGCTTCGGTGGTTTTCCCCATTCGTAAACAAATTACCTGTGTCAAATTCATTTTCTACTACATTTAACTTAGTTGGTGATTTGTTTGTGCTAGCATGCTTATTGCATGTAATTGAATCTAATTAATTCACTTGGTTAATTTACCAAAGCCGTCAATACATTTTTAGCTTATCAATATTCTTCCTCGTGATTGCCATTGAAAGAAGCTTTCTTGATATCCATTGCCATATTTCATCTACATGAAATATAATGGATAAGAGAATCTGGATAGAGTCAAACATGACTTTTGGTGAAAAAATCTTTTCATAATTGATCCATTTCATTTTGAAAAAAATCTTTGCACCACTAGTCTTGACTTTGAAGGTTTACACCTTCTAATATAACAAAAATAATGATTCTAAAAGCCCATCTTTCACCAGTCTTGAATATCATTTAGATTAATAAGACCTAGACTAAGTGGCAAAACATACAATACTAAGGATGGAAGCTTTCTCTTTAAAATTAAAACATGTAAATTTCCATTTAGATTACAATAATGGACAATGCTTAGCTTACTGTAATGGAAACACATTCCTTTAGGTCATGCTTTTGAGTCTAATTTCCTTTTGGCAACTCATAGGGCAACTAGCTTGCCCAACTGTTTGGTATTATCATTCTTCTTCTCACCCTTACCTTTCGGTTCAGCCTTAGAATTTGACTTAATTCATATTGAACCTAGCCTTAGCTTTTAGGATGTCTTTCCTTACATAGAACTCAATTTATCAACACAGATAAAATAAAAAGAATTTATTTATTTTCAAAAGAATCTGAATTGATCAGATGGTTCTAATAAGGAAATGTGGATCATATCCATATGAGATTAATAATTAATCTTTACATCCAAGAATTCCAATTCATTTAAAGATGAAAATATTTTCATAAAATGACATTGAATTGAAACTCCTTAAGCCTTTCTTAGCACTCAATATGATTCATACCAAACATCTCATTTAGACTTAATATATAGTCTAAGCCTAGTGCTAACTTTTACATTTCACGTTGTAGTACAATTGAGATAGAAGCCAATGTAACATTTTAGCATCTTAATAATACTAGGATCACATCAAAAGCTATCTTCCAAAAATGCAACATGAATAGGAAAATTATGACAATGCTGAATCAAAAATTTATGTTCAGCTCCTTTAAGCACAATGTCCAAAATTGTTTCTTAGTCAATGTGATTCAATAAAAATAGTAGCTAGAGAACAAAAATTTATGACCACTTTAACTTAAGACTATGAACATAATTACAAGGACATTATAATTTTGCATCCACAACCATATAATATGGAATCCATAAAAACATATTATATTAGGTGCAACAACAACAACTCAATCCCGCAATTAATATTACTCAATAGCAAGGTCATACCAATCACTATGATCAGGTGAGACTATTCTTGTCACGCCCCGAACCCAACTATAAAGATAGGCACGTGACAACCGCCGCACGCTTATAAAGTAAGCACCTTACAAGCGTGCAAGGCTTTCTTAGCAACTAAAATTTATCCTCAAAAATTACATCAATTAAAAACAAAATGCCTCAACAATTTCTTTATGAATAGATCTCCAATAATTTAATAGGAACAAAATCCAAACTTCATGTACATAATGCCAATTGACCAAAAATTATAAAACGATTGGAAGATCATCCAATCCCAAAATCACTAAGCTTCTTTTCCTGCTCACAACAAAACATCAAAGTTCCCAAAACTTGCTATTCTTCACAATCTGAAACTGGAGGGGAAAATGGGGTGAGCTGACTGATGGAAAAATGCATGTACGCAGCGGAAAATAAACGGATCTACTTTATACGTAATTATTAACATGTACTATGTAAGTTTCATAATATAGAATAAGAGAGTGTACCTTGGAGCGGTGAATTTCAAAACCGAAGATCAGAAGCACTTGGGAACACTTTCAATCTTCACTCCAATTCCACTAACGCCCAAGATGTGTGGTCTCTCAATCAGTTTCAAAGGGAGAATGATAGAGTATCTCACTCTCATATACACACATTTTCACAAAAATGTGTTCTTACAAATCTCTACAGAAAATTCTGTATGTTTCTCCATTTGTATCTAACTGATTATCTAATTAGGCTGGCCTTTTGGGCATTTCCAATTGGGCTTAAGTGTGTGGCTTGAAGTGGGATCAAAATGGACCAATAACACACTAGCTCTAATGGACATTGGGCTTTTCTGTCAACTCTTGACAAGTCCAAAGTTACCATTAACTATATTTAATACCACTATATAAATATAGTTGCACTCTAGGCCTTATTTATAAATTATATCCCAAGACTTTATTGTACATGCAACCCCTTCATAAAATATTCGTAGTAATATAAAGTCATGAATGTAGACTGCCACTTTGTAAATTACTACATCTTATCCTTGAGTTTCCGGTTTAATCCTTTAAGTTATTCATCATATATTTATGAAATCTAATTTCATAAATATATACTCTAGCAACAATTTACTAGAGTAGTTAGGCCTAACATTCTGAATAACAAACCCATTAAACTTATCTCAAAGGAATATTTTATATCTCCGTTAAGAGACTATGAATTTCATCTTGAGAATATATGTTCCATCAACATTAAATGTGGTTGCCCAACATACTGAGGATTAAGAGTATATGACCAACTATGAATTCCATCTTGAGAATATATGTCACTCCTGATATATCAAAGCAACCTACATCTCATGATCAATTCCATTATTCTCTTAGGATTAAGAGTTCATGTAAATACAAGTCGTGAGTTTATTATTCATTTGACAGTCGTTAGGAGAATAATAAATCTCACACAGGTCCAGTTCAATATGTTTTAACTCTTAAAACATATCAACATATTAGCTAGAAATCACCATTTTCATGATCAAGACAAATCATCTTAGTTGATATGTTATAGTCTTCACAGATGAAATGCCCAATTTCATCACCGACTACGAACTTCATTTTGAGTTTACAAAGAACTTGTGATTTACATCTTTTGTGACTAAATCACATAAATCACATACAATGTATCTCATGGACTATATGATAATGCCCCAATATTCATGTTACCATGATTTTAGATAATAATAAAACAAATTTATTAAACACAACATTAAGTCATACATAATGTCATAAATAATAACATAGATAGCATCATACAATAGGATTTGAGAGCACTAATCCTAACACTAACAACTTAATAAGTAACCAAAATCCTAATAAGTTTTGTTAAGCAATAGATCTGAAAAGTAATAAGATAGAATATGAATCTTCAAAACGTATAATATACTATGGGTTTTCAAAAATTACTAAAGAAGTTTCGTAATTTTAAAATAATAAGTTGCAAATAGATCACATACTATAATCTTACAAATATAGCATAGATGGTTTAAAAAGTAGTCAATTTTTCATATATCAAAAGTTATAACTTATAATAGGTTCCAAAAATACATAAGCAGTTTTAATGACTTAAAATAGTTCAAATACTCAAACAATTCCAAAATCAAATATGTAGTTCTAAGGACTCAAAATAGTTCAAATATTCAAACATAATTCATATTCTTAACAATCTTATGACTATGGTTATGCTACATGGACACAGAGAAAATAAATCAAATTCCTTCTTCGTTTACATCGTTAATCTCATATATATAAACAGTCTCACTATTGGCCAAAATATCTACTAAAAAAATACTCTAGTTCCAAATAAAGCTTAAATTTGACAAGAAAGAGATTCGTAGGCTCTTACCTCAATTGTGCAGTCAAACCTTCTCTACTTCAGTCCTTTGGGTAATCTCCTCTCTCAAAATATCTCTCCATATACGGTGACTTAATAAGCTTATATATAACTAGGGTTTCAACCTTATTTTCTAAAAAATCCCTTATAATTATAAATTATAAAATTGGCCCCACAAAATAAATTTACTTAAATACCCCTCCTTTTAAATTCTTTTTTTTTTTTTGGGTATTACAACTTATAAGAATTCAGTCCTCTGAATTCATCACACATTGAACCAATTTATCACACTTCTGTTGCGCTACTCTAAAGCCACAATCGTATTGGTCTATACAAATTTATCTCCCATCACCACAGTAAGAGGAATTAAACCCAGTAAAAATGATAGTTTCTTCAATAAGTAATCTCCAATAATTCTAAATGGTGAAGGAGCCTCCAAGGTTGTGATAAAAGAAAACCACAATCAAAGTCTACCATAAATCATTATGATCTAACATCCCATTGAGTTGTATATTACTTCCACTTAAATATAAGTTCAAACAAATTTCACAACATATGCATAGACTTTTCCTTCCTCAAAATTTGTAAAATAAAAATTTCCAAAGCAAATGGAGCCATGATGCTTCCACCACCGCATAATACAATACCACTATCAAATCTCTTACTCAATTACCCATAGTTTAAGAACAACCATATTACAAAAAATATAAGATTCTTTAAAGATATACATATCACTAGTCTAAATAGCTCTCTAAGTTCCTTTCAATATGAATGAAAGTTCCAAGGCCCATTTGTTTAGATTAACCACAATAACTGATTTTCCATCAATTATTAATTTCAACAAAATTCCAAGGCTTAAGTAGTCTCCAAAATTACAACAAGGGAAATCCACAATTTTGAGATTCACCATAGACCATTGAATGCTAGCATCCATTCAATTTTATACCTCAAAATTATGTAGTGCATCCAAAGTTCCAATCCTTCCTAAGTTTAAAACTAATTTACAACATATGCGTATATCACTATATCTTTTCTTCCTCATGATTTGTAAGAAAAAGAAATTCCAAAATCTCCATAAATAATCAATTGAGAATTGATATGAGGTTTTCATAGAACCTCTTGTTGGGGTTTATGCCCTAAAATCCAATTTATTGGAATGTCATAAATAATTAAATTGTTTAATTATATGAGACTATCTATAAATGAACTAATGGGACATTATCTTAGTCCATGAGATGCATTGTATGTGATTTCTTTGATTTAGTCATAGAAGATGTAAATCACAAGTTCCTTGTACACTCAAAATGTAGTTCGTAGTCGGTGATGAAATTGGGCATTTCATCTACGAAGACTATAACATATCAACTAAGATGATTTCTCTTGATCATGGAAGTGGAAACTTCTAGTTGGTATGTTGATATGTTTTAAGAGTTAAGACATATTGAATTGGACCGCTGTGAGATTTATTATTCTCCTAACGACTTTCAAATGAATAATAAATCTCACGACTTCTATTTACGTCAACTCTAAATCCTAAGAGAATAATGGACCTGATCATGAGATGTAGGCTGCTTTGATATATTAGGAGTGAGATCTATTAGTCACGATCAAAACTCAGTATGTTGGGCAGCCGCATTTAGTGTTGATGGAATTCATAATCTCTTAATGGAGATATAAAATATTCCCTTGAAATAAGTTTAATGGGTTTAGTTATTCAGAGTGTTGGGCTCAACCACTTTAGTAAGGAGTTACTAAAATATATATTTATGAAATTGGATTTTATAAATATATGATGAATAACATAAAGGATTAAACCGGGTACTCAAGGATTAAAATGTAGTAATCTTCATAGTGGCAATCTATATTCATGACTTTGTATTACTACGAATATTTTAATGAAGAGGTTGCATGTATAATAAAGTCTTGGGATATAATTTATAGTTAAGGCCTAGAGTGCAACTATATTTATATAGTGGTATTAAATATAGTTAATGGTAACTTTGGACTTGTTAGAAGATGACAGAAAAGCCCAAGGCCCATTGGAGCTAGTGTCTTGTTGGTCCCTTTTGGTCCCACTTCAAGCCACATACTAGACCTCAATTGGTATGACCCAAAAGGCTAGCCCAATTAGATAATCAGTTATATATAAGGAGAGTAAACATACAGAATTTCTTAAGACCTTTCATAAGAGTTTTTCATTAAGAACATACTAGGAATGAAATGGTTTGTATGTGAGTGTTGGACACTCTCCTATTCTCTCCTTGGAAACTGATTGAGAGACCACACTTCTTGGACATCAAGTGGAATTGGAGTGAAGATTAAGAGTCTTCCCAAGTACTTCTATTCAGATTGTTTTGAATTTCACCATACCAAGATACGCTTTCTTGTTCTCAAATTCTGAAACTTACATAGCACATGTTATCAATTGGAAACGAAGTAGATCCATTAATTTTCCGTTGCGTATGTTTTGTATGCAATACAAACATTTATTTTCCCAACAAATGGTATCAGAGCGGTCTTCAATTCGAATTTGTATAACATGTTTTGTGAGTTTTGGAATTAGAGATAATAGTTTCATGATGTTAGAAGACTATATATGCTTTTAATTTTCTGCATGGTTGTTGAAACTATGGTTTGATAAAAACTGATATTGATGTTATGATGTTATTTAAATTTGAATTTAAGTATGTTAAATTGATCTTTAAGGCTATAACATCAATGGAATTCAGTTTTGATATCAATCTCTGACTATTATGTTCATATAGTGGTTGTTTGTTCATGAAAAACCGTTGAAAACTGTCTGTATCTGCTCTTTAAAAACTGAAAACACGGGTTTTTCGCGGGTTACCTTCCCGTGAGGTTACTCGCGAAAAACGTCTCTGAAGCACAAAATTTTTCGCGGGTAAGCTTTACTCGCGATATAGTCACGAGACAGTCGCGAAAGCTTCTGTCTAATTTTTGTGTTTTCATTATTTCCTTAAACTCATTTTCACCGGAAGAGCTTAGTCACGTGATACTCGCGAAAATGCCACTGAAAGGAATTTTGAAATTTTCCTAAGTGTTTTCAAATGTATAAAGAGCAAGGTTATGTGTGATTAGATTACACATGTATCTAACTAAAAAACCTAATGAGATCAATTGTATTAGTTAAATGAAACTCTTAGTCCTAAATAGTTTGGGACTTGTCTTTTAAGAAACATTCTAACGAGATTAGAATAGTTGTATGATTGAAAGTCCTTAATTTATTTTAATTAGAGGTTTTTTAATGAGATTAAAATTCTAATTAAAATTATATAGTTTCTAATGAGATTAGAACTTTTCATTTAGTATATTTAGGATAGAGTTCTATATAACTAATTTTTGATTCATTAGTATTTAAGGAATCCTAAATAGTTTAGGACTTCCATTTTAGTTAGTGATTCTAATGAGATTAGAATCTTCAACAAGTGCAAGGTTATTAGTTGTGATGGGATCACAATTATTTAAGAAAAACCCTATTAATGAGTGGGAGTGTTGAAATAACCATTTTGTTAAGTTTATTGTAATGTGAATAGATACATTGTCTTGACTTCGAGTCTTGCATTTCATGCGGAGGGTATTTGCTTCACGGATTACAAGGTTAAACTTCTTTGTGATTGCGCAAATGTTCATTACGCTAAAGTGATGTGACTTAGTAACATCACATTGAATTTAAACAATTAAACACATATGATTTGTAGGGTTAAAATTGTGATTAGATCACAATGTTTTCAAAACAATCCACTTGTTTTAAAATTTCTAGCGGGAGAGAGATTCAAGGGTTGATTCTCACGGCCTCCATTGCTAGTTTATAGTAATGTGATTAGGCACCTCACCTTGGCGTATATGCCTTGCTCCCTTTGGAGGGTGTTTAATTCATGGTACTACAAGTTAAACTTCTTAATGATGGATGGAGTGTGTTTTTACATTGAGAACGATCACGCTTCCGTGGAGTTACTTGGTGACTCACATAGATTCTAGGCAATGGTGTACACTAGACTAAGTTTAATGTTAACCTCCCTACGGAGTTATGTCATTATTACTTAGAGGCTAAAGGAAAAGCGAAAAATTATTTGTGTTTGGTAAGACTTACCATGATAGCATTAATAATGAGAATAATTCTCGCCTGATCATAGTGATTGGTATGATCTCGCTTTCGAGGAATATTAATTGCGGGATTAGGTTGTCATTGCACCTAGTATAGTATGTTTTTCGGGTTCCATACTATATGGTTATGGATGCAAAATATAATGTCCTTGTAATTATGTTCATAGTCTCAAAATAAAGTTGTCATAATTTTGTTCTCTAGCTACTATTTTAAATGAATCACATTAACTAAGAAATAATTTTGGACATGGTGCTTAAAGGAGCTGAAGTACATATTTATGTTTCGATTCAGCATTGTCATAATTTCCTATCCATAATGCATTGATGGATGATGGCTTATGATATGATCATAGTCTCCATTGAAATGCTAATATGTTACATTGGCTTCTATATCAATTGTGCTACAGCATGAGATGCAAGAGTTAGTACTAGATTTAGACTTTGTATTAAGTCTAAATGAGATGTTTGGTATAAATATCATGCTACTAGATGATATTCAATATAAGTCATATTGAGTGCCAAGAAAAGCTTAAGGAGTTCCAATTCTATATCATTTTATGAAAATATTTTGATTTTAAAATGAATTGGAATTCTTGGATGTAGAGATTAGATGTTAATCTCATATGGATATGATCCACAAGTCCTTGATAGAATCATTTGATCAATTCAGACTATTTTGAAAATAAATTTTTATTTATTATTTTATTTGAATTGATGACTGGGTTCTACGCAAAGGAAGACATTCTTAAAGCTAAGGCTAGAATCAATATGATTTAATTCAAATTCTTAGCCTAGACTGAAATGAAAAGGTGGTAAGAAAAGGAATTAAAATACCAAACAATTGGACAAGATAGTTGCCCTAATAGTTGCCAAAAGGAAATTAGACACATAAGTATGACCAAAAGGAAAGTGTTTCTGGTTTGGTAATGCTAAGCTTTTTCCATGATTGTTTTCTGGATGGAAAATTTGCATGTTTTACTTTTTAAAGAGAAAGTTTCCATCCTTTGGTATTGTATGTTTTGACACTTATCTAGATCTTATTAATCTAAATGGTTTTCAATATTTGTGAAAGATGGGCTTTTAGAACCATTGTTTTGTTATATTCTCAATCTACAAATTCTGTGATGGAAGTATGCATGTGCGCAGTGGAAAAATGACGGATCTACTTCATTCAAAAAAGTTAACATGTACTATATAAGTTTCAGAATTTGAGAACGAGAGAGTGTACCTTGGAGTGGTGAATTTCAAAACTGAAGATTAAAATCGCTTGGGAACACTTTCAATCTTCACTCCAATTCCACTAACGCTCAAGATGTGTGGTCTCTCAATCAGTTCCAAAGGGAGAATGTCAAAGTATCTAATACTTCTTCACACACTTCACAATCGTGTTCTTACAAAATCTCTATAGAAAATTCTGTATATTTTTCCCTTTGTGTCTAACTGATTATCTAATTGGGCTGGCCTTTTGGGCCTTTCCAATTGGGCTTAAGTGTGTGGCTTGGAGTGGGACCAAAAGGGACCAATAAGACTCTAGCTCCAATGGGCCTTGGGCTTTTCTGTCAACTCTTGACAAGTCCAAAGTTACCATTAACTATATTTAATATCACTATATAAATATAGTTGCACTCTAGGCCTTATCTATAAATTATATCCCAAGACTTTATTATACATGCAACCCCTTCATAAAATATTCGTAGTAACACAAAGTCATAAATGTAGACTGCTAGTTTGTAAATTACTACATCTTATCCTTGAGTACTCGGTTTAATCCTTTAACTTATTCATCATATATTTATGAAATCCAATCTCATAAATATATACTCTAGTAACTATTTACTAAAGTAGTTAGGCCTAACATTCTGAATAACAAACCCATTAAACTTATCTCAAGGGAATATTTTGTATCTTCGTTAAGAGACTATGAATTCCATCTTGAGAATATATGTTCCATCAACATTAAATGTGGTTGCCCAACATACTGAGGTTTTGACCGTAACTCTAGATCTCACTCCTGATATATCAAAGTAACCTACACCTCATGATCAAGTCCATTATTCTCTCAGGATTAAGAGTTCATGCAAATATAAGTTGTGAGTTTATTATTCATTTGACAATCGTTAGGAGAATAATAAATCTCACACCGGTCTAGTTCAATATGTTTTAACTCTTAAAACATATCAACATATCAACTAGAAATCTCCATTTCCATGATCAAGACAAATCATCTTAGTTGATATATTATAGTCTTCGCAGATGAAATGTCCAATTTCATCATTGACTATGAACTAAAATTATGAGTTTACAAAGAACTTGTGATTTATATCTTCTGTGACTTTTCACATAAATCGCATACTATGCATCTCATGGACTATATGATAATGTCTCAATATTCATGTTACCATTATTTTAGATAATAGCAAATCAACTTTATTAAACACAACATTAAGTCATACATAATGTCATACATAATAAAATAAATAGTATCATACAATAGGATTTAAGCGCACACATCCTAACATTCTGTTTAGAGGATAATATGATCTAGGGTTTCTTTATTGTAAAGGAATATATTTTCAATAACTTATTTAAGTCAGTGCATACATGAAAGAGGAATAAGACTCTTTTAGAAATAGTAAAGTACATGATTAGTATTTCCATTTGCTTATTTCTTTTGCAGATATACACTATGTATTACTATACATTTTCTAAAATTGATTTCAAAAGTTTTTTCCTAAGACATTTATCAAATTGTGGATTGGGTGAAAACCTAGTATTTGATACTTCCACTTTTGGAAATGTCCAGCACTTGTGCTAGATAGGAAGTCTAACAAATTGAAATCAAAAGGTAGAAAAATGTGTGTTTATGATGTTTATCCAAAAGGAATTGCAAAAGGTTATTTTGGTAGTCATGAAGATGACAAGATGTTTGTAAAGTACAATTACAAAGTTATTGATGATGATGACTATGTGAATAATCTTAAAGCTAAACGTAGATTTATTCTAGAAGACAAATGTCAGAATTTGTTGTAAGACAACTATAAAATACATTTAGAAATGAGATGGTTGTATTAGATACACCATAAAGCATTATTCTATATATATAGCTAGTACACCAGTACAATATCGTAGTGGGAGGATTATCAATTATCAAAGAAATTCATACTGTTGGAATAAACTTTTGAAGTCATTCCACAAGGATATGAATTTGATCCTCGGTCCTACGTAGAGGCAATAGATGATATGAATATGGATTACTAGATCAAGGTTATGTAAATAGAATTAGACTCTATTTAAAGTCTAGAACTTGTAGAGGCGCCTAATGGCATTAAGCCTATTGTTCTCAAATAGGTCTACAAGAAAAGTGAGATTGATATAATTGAAGGTGCAAACCTTCAAAGTCAAGACTAGTGGTGAAAAGATTTATTCAAAAAGAAATGGTTCGACTATGAAAAGATTTTTTCACCAATAGTAAAGTTTGACTCTATCTAGATTCTCTTATCCATTATATTTCATTTGGATGAAATATGGCAATGGCTATCAACAAAGCTTCTTTTAGTAGCATAGCAATCTTGAGGAAGACATCTATATAATGTAACTAGACTTGTACATAGCAAAAGGAAACAGTAGTGTTTAGTATGCAAGTTGCTTAAATTCCATTTATGGACTAAAGCAAGCATCTAAATCATTAAATATCATCTTTGATCAAGAAATCAAATTGTTTGATTTTAATGAAGTATTAAAGGGCCTTATGTGTGTAAAAGCTATATAGAATAATAAATTTCTTAATGTATGTTGATGACATTCTAATCATTTAGAATGATGTGGAGTTATTGTCATCAATGGAGTTTTATGTTGTCTAATCCAGTTTGATATAAAGTACTTGGGAAAGACTAGTCACATCCTAAGAATTAAACTTTGTTAAAATTCAGAAATTGGGATGTTGGGTCTATCTCAAATTGCTTAAATAGATTAGATTCGAGCCAAGTATAGCATGTAATGCTTCAAGAAAGGATTCTTTCCTTTTAAGTTTGAAGTTCTTTTATATAGGACTATAGTCCTAAGACATATAAAAGGATAAGCATATTCAGATGGTTCCTTATATCAAATCAGTAGGAAGTCTTTATGTTATGCTATATACTAGACTAAATATCTATTTTGCAGTGGGCATGGTAAGCAAATATCAATTGAATCAAATTTCACTTAATTTAGTGGGAGTAAAACATATACTCAAATATCTTAGGAGAATGAGGGATTATGTGCTTGTCCACCAGAGTGAGGTTTTGATGGTCACTGGATGTACAAATACTGATTTGTAGTTTGATTGTGATTCATGAAGTTGGACTTCAAGATATGTGTTCATCCTAGGTGGTGAAGATACGCATTAAGTGTAAATAGTATCATCTCATTAGAGAGATATGAGTACATGAGAAGTAGTAGTAAAAAAGATAATTCATGTAATAAATCTGGCTGAAACTTGTTTTCAAACCTTGCCTTAGAGTGACTATGAATTACTCTAAAGGGAGATAAATATCGGATATATGGTAAGTCGTCTTTGCGGGCAAGTGGGAGATTGTTGGGATTTATGCCCTAAAATCCAATTTATTGGCATGTCATAAATAATTAAATTGTTTAATTATATGAGACTGGCTATAAATGAACTAATGGGACATTATCTTAGTCCACGAGATGCATTGTATGTGATTTAGTTACAGAAAATGTAAATCACAAGTTCCTTGTAAACTCAAAATGTAGTTCGTAGTCGGTGATGAAATTGGGCGTTTCATCTACGAAGGCTGTAACATATCAACTAAGATGATTTGTCTTGATCATGGAAATGGAAACTTCTAGTTGGTATGTTGATATGCTTTAAGAGTTAAGACATATTGAACTGGACTGCTGTGAGGTTTATTATTCTTCTAACGACTTTCAAATGAATAATAAAACTCACGACTTCTATTTACGTCAACTCTAAATCCTAAGAGAATAATGGACCTGATTATGAGATGTAGGCTGCTTTGATATATCAGGAGTGAGATCTATTAGTCACGGCCAAAACCTCAGTATGTTGGGTAGTCGCATTTAGTGTTGATGGAACATATATTCTCAAGATGAAATTCATAATCTCTTAACAGAGATATAAAATATTCCCTTGAGATAAGTTTAATGGGTTTAGTTATTCAGAGTGTTGGGCCCAACCACTTTAGTAAGGAGTTACTAAAGTATATATTTATGAAATTGGATTTTATAAATATATGATGAATAACATAAAGGATTAAACCGAGTACTCAAGGATTAAAATGTAGTAATCTTCAAAGTGGCAGTTTATATTCATGACTTTGTATTTCTACGAATATTTTAATGAAGGGTTGCATGTATAATAAAGTCTTGGGATATAATTTATAGTTAAGGCCTAGAGTGCAACTATATTTATATAGTGGTATTAAATATAGTAAATGGTAATTTTGAACTTGTCAAGAGTTGACAGAAAAGCACAAGACCCGTTGAAGCTAGTGTCTTATTGGTCCCTTTTGGTCCCACTCCAAGCCACATACTAAAGCCCAATTGGTATGACCCAAAAGGCTAGCCTAACTAGATAATCAGTTATATTTAAGGAGAGTAAACATACAGAATTTTAGAAGACCATTCATAAGGGTTTTTCATTTAGAACATACTAGGAATGAAATGGTTTGTATATGAGTGTTGGACACTCTCCTATTCTCTCCTTGGAAACTAATTGAGAGACCACACTTCTTGGGCATCAAGTGGAATTGGAGTGAAGATTGAGAGTCTTCCCAAGTACTTCTATTCAGATTGTTTTGAAGTTCACCATACCAAGGTACGCTTTCTTGTTCTCAAATTCTGAAACTTACATAGCACATGTTATCAATTGCGAATGAAGTAAATCCGTTAATTTTCCGCTGCGTATGTTTTGTATGCGATACAAACATGTATTTTCCCAACACCTCTATCTTAACCATAAATTATCTTCTCAAATAAGCAACATTTATTCACCCTTAATCTCCAAATGATACTTGGGCTGGAACTCATTGAAGAGCTGGGTTCCTTATAATTACATTGCCTACTATGAAAAAAAATCCTTAAGTATACATCGGCTAGAAGGGAATAGTCCATGAAGTATCTCAAACCCTCTTTTTTTTTTTCTTTTTTTTTCCTTCTTTAACTTGCCGATAATATTGTGCAAGGAACCTAGAACTTAGAATACAATGCAATTTATAATCATTAACCATCTGCCAATATAAAACAAAAGGTACCAGAATTGACTATAATTCAAATTGTAATAGTATTTTAAAACAAACTCTCTTGCCACCCAAAACCTTCAATATCCAATCAAAATTATGGTTCACTAGTCCAATTCAATACTACCACGTTCTTGTGTTGTATCCACCTTATTTTTTTAATTGAGCCAATCCATTAACTCTTATCCATTAAAATTCAAAGAATTACATTTCTAGCATCAAAACTTATTCCCCATGATATTAAACAATCCTCCAAGTCCATAGAAAGAAAATTAGGGCCTCAAACTTCTAAGTAACAAAACATGTCTCAAAAACATTTAGGGACTACCTCACACATAAATTAGGCTATGGTAGTCCATGTAGGTCAACCCTAACAAGAACAATGATCCAAAAGAAAGTCAGTCCTTAACATTAGAATCCAAGGAAATCCACTGATATATTATTGAATTCTTTAAACACCCTTAGAATTCATTTCATAAAATATAATATAATGTGAACTACAACAACCACAAATTGATTTTTCCCTCACACTACAAATTTTCATAGCTCTAACATCAAACCTTAACCCCTAAATAATGTTCTGCAATTTCCAATTAACTAAAAATGATCAAGCACGCCAAATTCTGGATAGGACATATAGTAAACTATCATTCAATAATTAGACCTATGAGAATCTCCTACAGATCAAACTAACCTTAGGTAGGTCAACTATATTAGGCAAAACTATCAAATGACTTTACAGAAGATTAGTCACAAAATAGCAGGAAGATTTCCTTTGCTTGTTCTTTTCTCACTCTCTTTTCCTTTTTAATAAGAAGAAGAAGTTTTAGTAACCAATCTGATCAATTACAAGATTTTTAAGAGTAAAATACACCCACTTAATACTAGTATAAGAACATAGAAGTATATCAATTAAAATCCTCCTTTTTTGTTTTATGAGTCATGTAGGCATAACCCAAGAGACGTAAATATCAAATCCTTCAAATATGACCTAACAAATCATCATATGATGGAACCTCACTTACACTTCTCATCAAGTCATCAAAAGAACACTATCTATGACCTAATAACATTTATAAACAATAACTAGAATTGGAATGCTTAGGGCACAGATTTCATTCTATATCAAAACCTAGCATAAAGTCTACAAGATCATAACCGAAGCTCTAATACCATTAAAATTGTCACGCCCCGAACCCAACTATAAAGATAGGCACGTGACAACCGCCGACGCTTATAAAGTAAGCACCTTACAACCGTGCAAGACTTTCTTAGCAACTACAATTTATCCTAAAAAATTACATCAGATAAATCCAAAATACCTCAACAATTTCTTTATGAATAGATCTCTAATAATTTAATAGGAACAAAATCCAAAATTCATGTACATAATTCCAATTGGCCAAAAATTATAAAACTATTGGAAGATCATCCAATCCCAAAATCACTAAGCTTCTTTTCCTGCTCACAACACAATATCAAAGTTCCCAAAACTTGCTATTCTTCACAATCTGAAACTAGAGAGGGAAAAGGGGTGAGCTGACAACTCAATAAGTAACCAAAATCCTAATAAGTTCTATTAAGCAATAGATTTGAAAAGTAATAAGATATAATATGAATCTTCAAAACTTATAATATACTATGGGTTTTCAAAATTACTAAAGAAGTTTTGTAGTCTTAAAATAATAAGTCGCAAATAGATCACATACTATAATCTTACGGCGAAAATGGGCAAATGCCCATTTCGCACGAAAAAAAAAGGGCAAATGCCCCGTTTCCCAAACTAATTAGGGAAATGTCCCTCTTTTGAAACTTGATTTTCTCAAAATCGAGTTTCAAAAAAAAAAAATTCTACAGTCCTATATCGACGTTTTAAGGAGCCTATAGTGATGTTTTAAGGACCTATAGTGGCGTTTGTAACTCGACCTCCATGAAATCGAGTTACATACAAGTTTTTTTTTTTTACCTATAACTTGACTTCATGGAGCTCGAGTTACAAAACGCCGTTATAGGTCGTTAAAAATATCACTATAGGCTCCTTAAAACGTCGCTATAGGGCTTAACTCGATTTTGAGAAAATTGAGCTTCAAAAGAGCATTTTCCTAATTAGTTTGGGAAAGGGGGCAACATACTGATTTTTTTTTGCGAAAAGGGCAAAAGCCCATTTTGGCCATAATCTTACAAATATAGCATAGATGGTTTAAAAAGTAGTCAATTTTCCATATATCAAAAGTTATAACTTATAATAGGTTCCAAAAATACATAAGCAGTTTTAATGACTCAAAATAGTTCAAATACTCAAACATTTCCAAAATCAAATATGTAGTTCTAAGGATTCAAAATAGTTCAAATATTCAAACATAATTCATATTCTTAACAATCTTATGACTATGGTCACGCTATATCCTCATGACTAGGCATCAAAGTACCAATGAATAACCCACATTGGCTGGGTATTAGAGTACTAATGAATAACCCCCATTGGTTTGGGTATCCGAATACCAATGAATAACCCTCATTGGCTGAGTATCAGAGTACCAATGAATAACCCCTATTGGCTGGGTATCAGAATCAATTCATAGTCAGATTGTCCATAATCATATATATGAAATCATAGTTTCTAACAAAAATATATCTTATTCAAATACATATATATATAATCATATATTCAATATTCTTTGTGATATTTCTATATTCTTACTTTAAATCAATATAGCTAAAACAATAATTAAATAAAATAAATCTTATATTCAATGCTCACATATATTTGTGAAAATTCTTTATTCTTTACTTTGCATCAGTATAGCTAAAAACAATTAAATAAAATACATCATATATTCAGTAATTAGATATATTTGTGATAATTCTTTACTTGAAATCAGTAATACAATAGAAATAAAATTGTAACAACTGTAAACAATTTTCAGTAGTTGAAATATGCAAATTAAAACCAATTAGGATAATGTTACTTACCTCTAAAAACCATATCAAAAGGAACTTCTACCTAACACTTCCTCTAAAATCCTTAGATATCACCTAAAATTTTTTTCAAATATCATTTACTTAATAATCCAATATTTTAAAAATAAAACTTATATGAATGTTTGGCTAGAAGAGAGACTATTAAAAATATCTGATAATTGCCCACTATTATCTCATAGTTAAAAATTTTCATATTCATCTGACCCTTGCCAACCAGGTACGATGACCTACCAGAAGGACTTACGCGAAGCAGTCGGCGACGAGGGGACCTCCAACCAATGGGTCGGTTTGATACCTATCAGAGTCGACGAGGGTGTACCCCGTAAAAGGGACAGCCAACGCCCAGTAGGAGGAGAGCTTCACCATACCCCTATAGGGTAATGAGAGTTCCTACTACGACAGAGAGGCTCAAAAAGAGCTTCAATCGGCTATGATACCAATATGGGGTAAGTTACAAGCTAAGGCCGGATGTGGCCATGTGTGGAAAATACAAATAAAGGCCGGCTAAGGCCATGATATTACAAATATGGAAATATGATAGTGCCATCTGATTACAAGGCTAAGGGTTGTAAAGAGGAGGCAAAGCTGAGAAATTAAACTCTTGGCTGGAAGAGGAGGGAATTTTGGAGTTGCTGAAGTTGCTCCTAAAATTGGACCTCTGAGGTTGCTAACACAATTGTTGCTAATACAATTGGACCTGATGAAGACTGGAGTCTTGGCTTCCTTATATAGGCTGGATGGAGCCTTGGATGCTGGCTGAAGACTGCTGAAATTACGGAGAGTGAATTGCTTTTACTGAGGTGAAAGCTGTTTCCACCGAAAGCAATAGTAATTCTAGATGATTGTGTCGGTGAACAGTAACTTTTACTGTTCCAATGAATAGTGCTTTGTCCCCTTGCTTTTTCGGATTTGGTCACTGTTGAAATAGTAACCTGTCGGGGAATTTGCTGGGTGTTGGTACTGTTTATGATGCGGGTACTGTTCATATCAGTGGCTGGTGCTGACTCTGAATAGTAACCAGATTGTGATCTTATCCTGAGTTGCTGGGTCAGGACGCTTTAGTCAGTATCAGGAGCATCTGATGGATATCCATCATAGGGATCCATGGGGGATCGTCATCACAATCGTGCTCGTGATATCTGGCATAGTGGTTGCAGAGTCCACAGTAGAGAAAAGGTTCATGCACAGGCTTCTTTTCTGTAAGGAACTCTCTAGGGTTATCAGTACCAAGCTTCTTGAGATTTCTGATGGCGGAGTCATATGGTCGTCTTCCAAAAACATAGATCCTATCCGTAGAACCTATAAAACGGTAATCCTTCCATAGATCCTAGCTGATGTCAATAATTTGGTTGTTGAAGTAGTTCCTTCAGCGTTCTGCTAGGGCATCAGGGTATCTGTATGAAACATATGTGTACCCTTCATACCATGGGTCCTGATAAGTAAAACCATTAATGAGGACAAGATGCTTTGAGGGATGAACTTCCATCCAGTTTTCTTTGTCCCATCTTGGTAATGTACTCCAACATCTGATAGAAACAATAGGGCTGTTGACTTGCTTGACAGCATTTTGGATGATCTGGGGTAGTTGGCTAATTTGGTCATGACTTGTTAGCTTGATAAGTCTGATGAAAACGAATTCAAACATTTATGAGAGCCAAGTAGGATCTCTTTCATCTTCGTCTGTTTCATCTTCATAGTTGACCAAAAGTCCCGGGAAGGGATGCCTGTTCTCATATACTCTGGAGCTGCTCCCAAAGTATTCTTCCCATGCGGCTTGCACTAGGATATTATCAATATCATCTGGATTAGGAATAGTGGTTGTGACCAGCATTTTGAATTGTTCATACCAAAGATTCAGGCTTTCGTACATAACCTTGCTTTTCAGAATACGAGATTGTAAATCTGAAGGCAAGTTGGCAGTGGCACTTCTTAGAGTAGCCCGAGTCTTAAGACTGAGCCTAGCATAATCAGTGCCCATGATTGTCATTCTATCCATTGAATGGATATCCTCTTTGCCAGAGAGTTGACTGGCTAAGACCTCATTCATAGCCTCAAGGTTAACTAAGTGAATTTCTAGTGCTTTGAGGGTTTTTTGGAAAAGGTCTTGATTTGATTTGGTGTAGGCAAATTGAAGGCTATCAAGGAGACATTTAATGGAGTAGGGTAAGTCTGTGTATGCTCCATAATCAAGGAGACATTTAATGGAGTAGGGTAAATTTACCTATACAATTTGATAATAATAGGTGCAAAATGGATTGGTATAGAATTTTCAGAGCCCATTTCTTTAAATTGGCCCAAGTATTATTACAGACTAAACTCTAAACTTTATCCATATGGAGGCTTCTAAGCTAACTTCCAAGCTGTGGACTTTAAAGTTACTAAAAATTAGAACATTATTCATATTTGATTAAAATTATGATGAGTGAAACCTATTAACTCTTACAAAAAAAAAAAAATAGAAGAGTCTTTAAGCACGTGCTTAAAGACTAGTAGAATGGTGTGACGAGCAATTGTAAAAGGAAGTGGATGTGAAATGGCATGTCAGCCCAAAATCCTTAATGCATTCCGTATCATAGATGAGGTGAGGAGTTGAGGGCAAATGACACATGTCAATCTTTTTCTAACTGAATATTGATTTTCTCAAACACTCAATCAAATTACAATATAAATACGGAACGTGACCAATAGGCTAGAGTCTAAACCAAACTATAAAATTAATGCAGAACATGCTTTACCAAAAGGATTAAAGAAGCTAGAAATTGAGGAATGACTAAGACCAACCCAACCAATTTGCACCCCTGACCCCTTCAACAGCTCTAGGAATTTAGAACACTACCTGAAAAAAAAAAAAAAAAAAAAAGCAAGAGCACCCTATAGAATATTATTTTATATATATTGATTGCTTTTTATTATTACTATTATTTTTCCTATTAAGATCTAGTTCTATGTATGAAGAAAAAAAAAAAAAGCAAGAAAGATTATTCAATTCGTGTTACATGGGCATGATCACAGTAAAAGAAGTAATAAACAAAATGAAATAAAAAGACAAAAGAATGACGTGGATAACGAACCCGTAAAGGAGGGAAAAACCGGGAAAAAGCAAGGACAAACCTTGACGAGAGGGCATGGAATCAGAAACAAAAACTCTCTCCCACCACTGTCACTGCAATAACAAAAATCAAAATCAAAAAAATCAAAAACCCAAATAGTAGAAATAATAACAAACAGTACACTATTACAAAAATTTCAAAAAACCGCACTCACACCTCAAAAAGCAAACAAACCGTATTATTTCTATCAGATGTTGGAGTACATTACCAAGATGGGACAAAGAAAACTGGATGGAAGTCCATCCCTCAAAGCATCTTGTCCTCATTAATGGTTTTACTTATCAGGACCCATGGTTTGAAGGGTACACATATGTTTCATACAGATACCCTGATGCCCTAGCAGAACACTGGAGGAACTACTTCAACAACCAAATTATTGACATCAGCCAAGATCTATGGAAGGATTACCATTTTATAGGTTCTACGGATAGGATCTATGTTTTTGGAAGACGACCATATGACTCTGCCATCAGAAATCTCAAGAAGCATGGTACTGATAACTCTAGAGAGTTCCTTACAGAAAAGAAGCCTGAACCTCTTCTCTACTGTGGACTCTGCAATCACTATGCCAAATATCACGAGCACGATTGTAATGAAAATTCCCCATGGGATCCTAATGATGGATATCCATCAGATGCTCCTAGTACTGACTAAAGCATCCTGACCCAGCAACTCAGGATAAGATCACAATCCGATTACTATTTAGAATCAGCACCAGCCACTGATATGAACAGTACCCGCACCCAGCAGATTCCCCGACAGGTTACTATTTCGACAGTGACCAAATCCGGAAAAGCAAGGGGACAAAGCACTATTCATGAACAGTAAAAGTTACTGTTCACAATCATTCAGAATTACTATTGCTTTCAGTGGAAACAGCTTTCACCTCAATAAAAGTAATTTACTCTCCGTAATTTCAGCAGTCTTCAGCTAGCATCCAAGGCTCCATCCAGCCTATATAAGGAAGCCAAGACTCCAGTCTTCAGCAGGTCCAATTATATTAGCAACAATTGTGTTAGCAACCTCAGAGGTCCAATTTTAGGAGCAACTTCAGCAACTCCAAAATTCCCTCCTCTTCCAGCCAAGAGTTTATCTTTCTCAGCTTTGCCTCCTCTTTACAACCCTTAGCATTGTAATCAGATGGCACTATCATATTTTCATATTTGTAATATCATGGCCTCAGCCGGCCTTTATTTGTATTTTCCGCACATGGCCACATCCGGCCTTAGCTTATAACTTACCCCCCTTTTGGTATATATATATATATATAAATATATATATATATATATATATATATATATATATATATATATATATATATATTTCCTCCACTTTCGGCCACTAATAGTACCTAGGGATAAAGCCTATAGATACACCATAGGTATAGCCATATAGGGTCAAAAGTACACCACCTAATCTTCTATATGTGTGCTCTTATAATTTTTTTTTTTTTAATCTCCATTCACCCCTAGTTCTCTTTGAGATTAGGACAAAACTAGGAAAATAAAAAGTACTATATTCTATGTCATACAAAATCAAGCCTACACGGACACAGAGAAAATAAATCAAATTCCTTCTTCGTTTACATCGTTAATCTCATATATATATATAAACAATCTTACTATTGGCCAAAATATCTACTAAAAAAAGAAATACTCTAATTCCAAATAAATCTTAGATTTGACAAGAAAGAGATTCTTAGGCTCTTACCTCAATTGTGCAGTCAAACTTTCTCTACTTCAGTCCTTTGGGTAATCTCCTCTCTCAAAATATCTCTCCATATACGGTGACTTAATAAACTTATATATAACTAGGGTTTCAACCTTATTTTTTAAAAACTCCCTTATAATTATAAATTATAAAATTGGCCCCATAAAATAAATTTACTTAAATACCCCTCCTTTTAAATCCTTTTTTTTTTTTTTTTTTTCTGGTATTACAATTCTCATTATTAATGCTATCATGGTAACTCTTACCAAAAAAAGAAAAAAAAAGAAACAATTTGTGACTCTTCCTTTAGCCTAAGTAATAATGACATAGCACTGTTGGGAGGTTAACATTACACTTAGTCTAGTATACACCATTGCCTAGACTCTATGTGAGTCACCAAGTAACTCCACAGTAGTGTGGTCGTTTTCAATGTAAAAACACATTTCATCCCTCATTAAGAAGTTTAACATATAGTACCATAAATTAAGCACCCTCTGTAGGGAGCAAGGCATATATGCCAAGGCGAGGTGCCTAATCACACTACTATAAACAGACAATAGAGGCCGTGAGACTCAACCCTTGAATCTTTCTCCCACTAGAAATTTTAAAACAAGTGGATTGTCATGAAATCATTATGATCTTATCACAATTTTAACCCTACATATCAAATGTGTTTAATTGTTTAAATTTGATGTGATCTGACTAAGTCATGTCACAATAGCGTAACAAACATTCACATAATCACAAAGAAGTTTAATCATGTAGTCTGTGAAGTAAATACCCTCTGCATGGAATGCAAAGCTCAAGGCCAAGACAAGGTACCTACTCACATTACAATAAAAGGGTTGTTTTGAATCAAACACTCCCACCTGTTATTTGGGTTTTCTTTAGATTATTGTGATCTCATCACAATTTATAACCTTGCTCTTGTTAAAGACTCTAATCTCTTTAAAGTCACTAACTAAAATGGAAGTCCTAAACTATTTAGGATTCCATATAATCTAATGGATCAAAAATTAGTTATAAAGAACTCTATCCTTAACTTACTTGATAAAAGATTCTAATCTCATTAGAAATTGTAAGGTTGAATTTATTCAACAAGTTTCTTACGTCTAGATCTCGCGAGTGGCTCTCGAATGGTGGCTTGCCAGAAATGCCACATGTGTGAAGCATGAAAGCAACTGAAGCGTTATGACAAATGGAGCAGTACAGGACAAAATTTACATTTTGGCCAGGCAGTTATTTCGCGACTGAAACTCGCAACAAGTCCCAGTCATAAGTCAAGTAGCCAAAACACACTGTTTTGCAAAAAATTGACTTTTCGCATTCCATCTCATACCCTACTATAAATACCCTTATACCCACGAAATGTAGGTGTGGCTCTTGAGAGAAAAACCCTAAGAGAGGTTTCTACAACACACCCAGAGAGCTACTCATTCTTAGAGAGAAATCTTTGTAGTCTCTTCTCCTTCCCTCTCCTATTGTTATACCCATTGAGAGGAGATTTTTACCCAAATACAACCCACAACTATTCAAAGTGTAGAGTGTTTTGGAGTTTGGGAAGCTTTAGGGATATGCCAAAAGAAGCCGGTGAGGCTTGGCGGATACAATTGGGAGTATTGCAGGATCCAAAAAGTTAGAGAAGACATGACTCTGAGGAGGGCTCAAGTACATTGGGTAGACTAGGCTTGAAGGGTCTTTTGTTATTTGTGTACTCCAACTTTATCCTCTAGTGGATCATTTTATCGCTTGGAGGGCGGCGGAGAGGTTTTTTGCTAAGTTCTTTGGTTTCCTCTTCGATAACATGTGCCGGTGTTATCCTTGTGTTTGTATCTATCTTCCCATACTCTTTAACCTTTAATTGCTACTGTGTTTGTGATCAATTATGTGTTAAAGTAGTTTGCCAATTTTAGTATTGCTTATATTTCATATTCCGCACATATATTGTTTGAATATAAGCTTGCTTTGGTTATTTTGAAATTGGGGGTCTAAACATTCACTAGTATTTTACACACTAATTGAGCTTTAAATTGGTATCAGAGCGGGTACACTTGTTGTGGTTTAAATACTTAAGTGTGATCCTAGACCCCTTGTGCTTGTTTGCCATAGATAGTGCTTTGTATGCTTCTATGCATGTTTTGGATGTTGATGACATGCCATGTGTTTGTGCAAATGCCTCTATGAGTGATAATCCTCATGATTATGATGCTATGTTACATGAATTTTTGGGTGTTGTTGATATTCCTAACGTCAAACTCTTGAAGAAAAAGGCTAAGAAGTTTCATAAGAATTTGAGCAAGTTATTTTGTGAGAAGGATGATTTGATTGCTAAGCTCAATGAATCCAGCAAATTCGTTGAAAAATATAAGAAACTTGCTAAAAATTCTCTTGAAAGCTAAAAGAGTTTGAATTTTTGAATATGGACTTGTATGCTAAACTTGTTTGGTCAAACAAACTTGTTGATGAGCTAAAATGTGAAAATGAATCTCTTAAGATACATACCAAGTGTTTGATTGCTGAACCTATTGCTAAAAATGATGAAAAAATTTGTTGCAATCATGTTGTGGTACCCGATTTTGTGCCTATTGTGTGTTCTACCTCAAAGGACAAATCGGTATACATTCCTCCACACAAAAGAAATCAAAAGGTGGAGAGAAAGTCTCTTAAGCCAAAGCCTCCATTTAGGTCTCAACTTAAGGTTTTGGATGGATGTAAGTTTGTTCCAACTTGCCACCATTGTGGTGTGATTAGTCATATAAGACCTCAATGTCCTATGTTGAAGAGAGAACAAAACCATGTTGCTAGATCCCCTCCCAAAAAGTCTAGTGGACCTAAACACATTGTTTGTCACCATTGTGGTGCTTTTGGTCATCAAAGACCTCATCAATATATATATATATATATATATATATATATATATATATATATATATATATATATATATATATATATATAACTGAAACCTCTGAAACTCCCACAATTTTTTACATCAGCACAATATTTTTAAAAAAAAAAAACATAAGCGTAAAAGAAAAAAACTTTTCAACACAGTATTTAAAAAAAAACATAAATGCAAAAAAAAAAAAAAAAAAAAAACTTTTCTAAAACCCGATAAAAGCAAACCTAGCCCTCTGCCTTATCCTTACTTCAAAACACAAACCAGTCTGCCATTCCTTTCTCTTCTCTATTCTCTACCTTCCCATTCCCCAAAACCCAACACTGAAAATCAATCCTGCCAAGAAGCCATCCCCAGACTGTCAGGTCCAAGATAGAAAGAAGGCATCATCGATCTTTCCATGTTGCGATCACTGACGACAACCATCGAAATTGGCCCATTATACAACGGCCGAATTTATTCAAACCATTGTATATTTCAATTATGTCGGTCGACAAAGGTAACCAAAATTGATTACGAATTCATAACCCTATATTATATTTTGATTAGGAATCCATAACCTTAACCAAATTTGATTAGGAATCCATAACCCTATATTATATCATAAATAGTTGTTGGATTATTTGTTACAATGCAACTCACGGCTGAAAATTTGTATTTTTCATTCCTCTCTTCTGAAATTTTTTTGCTAGCTTTATAATTCTAAATTTTTATTTCTCTCTTTATAATTCTGATTTTCTATTTAGTCTTTTTGGATCTAATTTTGTGAATTTTTATCTGGCTTCATATGGCTACCGCTTAAAAACTTGATTTTAGTGTATAGTTTGGGGATATAAATTCGAAATTCATAAGGAATTTTAAATTCTAATTCTTTGAGATTGTGTATTTGAAATTCTCTTATGATTGATATGTTAGATATTAAGAACCAAGCTGAATCAAATCTAGAAAACTGGTCTTGGTCATTTAAGAGCCAAAGGTTTTTTTTTTTTTTTTTCAAAACAGAGAGTTCGTTAGGATATATATATTTCTTTGTTTATAAAATATTTTCCCTCATTCCCATTGGACAAGATTCTTTATAGACTTTACTACCTTATTTCACAATGAAATTTAAATTCTATGATCACATTGCTTATGCTATTTTATTATGCAAAGCCAATTCTCAATAATTCTTTCTTTAAGAGAGATTTAACAAAGAAGTGAACTATATCACAAACGCTGGATTAGAAAAACAAACCAATTCTACCACCGTCCCAGTCGTGGCAGAGGGTATGGCTACTGTGTATAACTCCCTTGGTTCTTAATTTCGCTTCATAATTGTAAGTGTATTTTTTTCCCTTTGCTGATTGGTTTCTCACAATCCTAAAAAACCACAAACTAAGCAAAGAAGCCATGAGTCGTGGAGTATTGTTGTAGATTCAAGATTGGTCATAAAGATTGGGCTTTTAGGGTCATTTATGAGGAACCCAAATAGATTTTTTTGAGGGGTTTTGTTTGATTCTTTGTTTGGTTGTAGACCTAAGCTTCTTTTCCAATGTCCTCCTTCAACAACCTTGGCTTCACCCTCTACCAAATTTATTTGTTAGTGATGGTAAAGTTTGTATATTTAATTTCGATAGAGCCATGGAAGCTTAAGATTCATAGTAAAAAAATTAGGGCTTGCTACTAGCTACTACTGAACTTCTTTTTTTTTTTTCCAGATTGCTTCCATGCCCAACTAAGGACCGAATATATAGAGTTTAGAAGCTGTTTGAAAATCCCAACAACAAAAAAGTGCATGATTTGGAAGTGAAGGAAAAAGGTAGAAGGCTGTGCTTTTTCATCTTTCATATCTATTTTTGAAACATATTATGTGGGACTTCACCATGATCCAAGTTGGTATATTGATTATTGAATCTAATAGGTAGTGGATCATTTGTCCTTGTATTTTTGCCTTTGAAAAGTGGGAGGATTTGCTTTGGAGGAACATTGGTTTATGCATTTTTTAGTTGCAGTTCAACTATTTGAAAAAATTACTCTTCTAACTATGCATCTTTATTCAGTTGTATTTGTGTGTTTTGTGTATGTTTCTTTCATTGTTTTATTTATGCATCATGCATGGTTGTGCTCAATGTGAGATGGCCTAATTTTCCTAAACAAATTGGTCTTCTATTTGGTTTAAGAACCATGCTGAATCCAAATCTACAAAACTGTTCTTGGTCATTTATGAGCCATAGTTTTTTTTTTTTCAAAACAAAGAGTGTTCATTAGGATTAATGTTTCTCGATTTATAAAATATTTTCCCCCATTCCCGTTGGACAAGAGTCTTTATAGAGTTTACTACCTTATTTCACAATGAAATCTTAATTCTTTATTTTTTTCTCTAGATGATCACATTGCTTATGCTATTTTATTATGCAAAGCCAATTCTCAATAATTCTTTCTTTAAGAGAGATTTAGCAAAGAAGTGATCCATATAAAAAACGCTAGAGAATGACTAATGGAAAAACTAAAAGTGATTCAAGAAATTATAGGCTAAAAAATAAGCTGTGAAAAAATTCATTTAAAACAATCATTGTGTTTAACACACAACTATTGATTCCAATATACAATATATTTCTAATTTTTGCATGAAAATTTCTAATATACAATATATTTTTAATTTTTTCTTCTAAACCCACTTTCTTCTCAAAATAATTAAAGATATTAACTAATTAAACTTGTGATATTTCTATGGATATTGATGATGCAAGGAAAATCAGTAGGCTGGATGCTTCGGGTTTCAAAGGGCTAGCGATTGATTGGAAGGCCTGAAAAAGGAAAACACAATCAAAGGGGACCGGGGTAGACCGGCCAAGGACCCTCCAATGCCAAAGTTAGTTTCTTTCTTTTATTCTAGAATTCCTACTTTTCAGAGGTTGTTCAGAAACTTACCTTTATCTAGTCTGAATGGGTGTTTATATAGTGTGCTTTCGAAGCGGTTATTTGATTTGTAACTTCCCCTATATTTGAGGAGGTCAGAGGGTTCAAGAATAACTTCCACAACTGCTACGGGAGTTATATTTCATCTTTTTCTTCTATAACTGTCATTGGAAGTTAAGTACTCATTTGGAAGATATAGTGATGAGCCGAGGTCTTACTTATGCCTTGGAATAATAACACGTGGTTTAATTTACTAGTTTGTATGGATAAACTTCCCTGGAATTTTCCCAAGTGTTGGGGGGGTCATCCATGTGCCTTCCTTATGGACAACCCACTTGTTCATGGACGACCGTCTCGCAGGGTATAGTCATTCTTGTTGTTTAGCCCTGGATGACACCCATGGACGAATTAGAGTTGCTCCATTTTCAGTTCACCACCAGATATCATTTTTATTTATTTATTTATTTTTATAATTAGTAATGTTCTTGTATATTGCACGGGTTATGGGTTTGAATTTTTTATGATTCATATGTTAGATATTGGGATTGGTATTGATGGAGAGATAGGTTTATATTGTAGAAAACAACATTTAGATAGTTTTGGTAATAGTTGTTAGTATTATATAGATTTTTTTTTTTTGCTACATTATTGTAACAATGATTTACCATATTGATTATTTGTCTGTGGATTGTTGTCACTTTGGAGCTTTAGGGGCCTCTGTTGGGCTGCTATTGTTGTGGATTAGAAGAATAGTTGGGCAATTTGATGGGACTGTGGGAAATTATTCAGTTTATGTAAGTTTGGATGTGTTGATGATCAATACAAGTCGGTGATCCAGGTGCCTATGGTCCCAATTCTGAGCATGACAGATATGTGGGTTTGGTGGAGTCTTGGAAGAGATTTTGATATGATTCCATTTGAGAAGTAGGTTTGATTTTTTTAATTATTTATTTCATGGTGTGTTTGTGCATTAAGTTTAGAGTTTTTTTACCCTTAATAACTTCAAAGGAATCAAAGCTTTTAGAAAGTTTTATTATTTTATTTAAAAAGAGGATTCCCTCTTAAATTTGATGGAACCCATGAGATCAAGTTCATAAAACCCTCTTAATTTTGATCAAGATTGTATGTCAATTGTTTACGTAGTGAAGCAGCTACTATTGATAATGGTCTCAACAGATTAATATATTTTCCATAGTTTGTCAATAGATTAATATTCATAGATTTTATATTGCCATGGAGATTTGCTGACAGAATCACATGGTAACATGCTTACATAAAAATTAAATAAATAAATATGTCAATATGTAAATCTTCTACAAAACAATTGAAGATTTCTTAAATGAACGTTTATAATTATGTATGAAAAGGCTCCACATGCGAGGTTGTACTAACACTATCATATATATAGTTTTAATGGGGCTCTCTTGATTTTCCTTATCATACTGATGCAGAATTTAATGTTCTTCTCTTTGGTTATATTAGTCCTACCTTTGTATTGCTTTATTCTGTTTTTATTTTTTATTTTTTTTTATTTTTTTTAAATCATATATTTGTTTCTTTTGTTACAATTTTATATAGTGCTGATATTAAGGTGTATGTGACCTTATCTGCATTATAGCTAATTTCACATCATGTTTTCCTGGCTTACAGAGGGCTGAGACCTTGGGAATTGCATACTAGGCTGCATTAGGAATAGCAGAGTTGGGGTCAAAGATACAACCTTTTCATCAAGGTAAACATATTACACATACTTTTATTATTATTATTGTGAACAAAAAAAATTAAGAACTTATTATTGTCACTATCCAGAATAATTTGTGCATCATGTATCTTAAAGAGCTTAATTGTGATCATAAATAAAACTGTCTTTTTAATATATATTAGAAGACTCCTAGGTATGATGGTCATAATTTCAAACCCATTGCTAAGGATAGCTTAGTGGTTCAACAGTGCTTGGTGGTTTGTCAGCTAATTAATGCAATGAGTTTCATAAAAATCTGCACTACACTGCACTGTTTCAAACTTTCTACACTGCACTATTTCTTTTCTATTAAATTTTTCTTGATAGTTGGCTGAAAATTGGATTCTTATTGTTTTGCAGGTAGGGATTTGGCATTTTGTTATCTGGGTTATTTGGTAATACAACTACAAGACAAGGACAGTCAGGTATTTACCAGTCTCTCCTTTATTCTGTACTGTTTCTTGCATATTTATTGGTAATATGTTTCTAGAAATAATTTGAAATTGGAATGTGGTTTCATATTTAAGTTTCTTGGTTATCTCAAACTTGGTTTTATGTTTGGTTTATTGTTTCATTTCAAGATTGCCATTGTTTTTATTACCTCTATGTACAATTTGTATTTTATCGAAGAATCATGTTTTTTTAATTTCTATATTGCACATTTTTTATTCTGAAGTTAGTACGTGGTCGTGGATGCTATATTGTGTATTTGCCAAAACCTTTTTTTAGTCATGGGTAATTGTATGTTGCAGTGGCTAGGGTTACAAGCAAAAATGGACTAAAATTTCTAAAACAAAAAATATTGTGTATAAAGAAGTTTTTGCCAATCTCTGAGTCAAGGAACCAACTAATAGAGGTAACATAATTTATATTGTAAAATTCAGTCATAATTACTTTGCATTTATATTATTTATTTTTGTGTTCATCTCCTTCTCCAAATTGATTTAGCTAGTTTGTTTGGAGTAGTTTCTATTTAGGTCTTTAAGTTATGTTTTTCTCTTTGCTTTTTGGTTTGTGCATTAAATATGATCAAGTTTTTTGATATTTGTATGGATTGGTTTCAATTTAGGTTTTTAGGTTATATTTGGTTTTGACTAAGGTATTTGAGTAAAACTGGTTTTAGTTTAGTTATTTTTGTTAATTTGTTCGTATTTATCTACCTATGGTTGTTAGGACATATGTGGTTTACTTAATAAGAACATATGCCATTCTTTTATGTAATTGGCTAATCCTTTGACAAAACGCACTTTACTTGTAATTGGGTAGATCTAGGATGTTTTTGATACTTCAAGAAACAAGGTTTCAAGATCAAGTGTTAAAGCCATGCAAGTCTGTACAAGAAACAAGCTGAGAAGTGCACTTCATTAAAGCTCGACAACTGCATCTATCGAGCTTTAAGAAGCTGTTCTAGCCCCATGGCTCGACAGCTGCTTGACAGCACCTCAACACCTCTAGTTGTCGAGATTTGAGAAAAACAGTTTTTCAATACTATTTTGATTCTAATCCGTGGATATATCTTTGGGCCTTCTTTTCTCATAACCCTAGACATATAAAAGGATTATTTTAAGGGCTATCAAAGTAAGCACAAGTTGCACAAGCATTGAGCAAAGTCAGTTCAAGAAATTTGTGATCGGAGACAAAGTTTGCCCTAGTTTATCTCTTTGTGAAGAAGCTGTTATGTCTTTGCACCATAAGGTTTTGTAACCAAGCATCTTCTCGTTCTTCATTGTGAGGATGAACTGAAGAACTTTTTAGCCAACATCTTTCTGAAGTTGGTGATTGAAGTCATGTACTAGGATCCGCGCAATTGGTTAGTCACGTACTGGGAGCCATGCATTGAAAATGAGAGATTGTCACTACCGAACAAGTCCAATTGGGTATTGGGGTAAGGGTTCAACTGTAGGTTGGTATAAAGTACTAGGATTCCTTTACTTGTAACCGCTTGTTATGATAATAGTGGATTCTCGGGAGTGGTGACCTCAAAATCACCCGATGGGGTTTTTGCCTTGGAGGTTTTTCCCATTCGTAAACAAATCATCATGTCAAATTTATTTTCCACTGCACTTTAGTTTATTGGTGATTTGTTTGTGCTACCACGCATTTGCATGTTAACTTGGCTACTTAATTAATTAATTCATCACAAGGGGTCAATAAGTTTTTGGCCTATCAAGTGGTATCAGAGCAGGCACACTCTGATTAGGGTTTAAACCTTGTGTGTGATCCATTAACCCCTGTTGTCATGGATAGAGGACAATCTCTTATTATCCTTCCTTTATTTGATGGGACTAACTATGCATACTGGAAAGTATGCATGAGAGTTTTTTTGCAATCTCTAGATGAGAAGGTGTGGCAAGCTGTAGAGATTGGTTGGACCAAGCCAAAGGAAGCACTGGCTGATTGGATGAGGCAAAGATCAAGGCAGCAAACTTCAACAGCAGGGCATTAAATGTGTTTTTCTGTGTAGTCACAAATGCGGAATTCAAGAAGATATCCTCCACTGAAACGAAAAAGGAAGCATGGACCATCCTCCAGACAACCTATGAAGGAACTAAGGCTGTCAAGGATTCGAAGCTGCAGAGGCTCACTACAAGCTTCGAAGAGATAAAGATGGAGAAGGATGAGACATTTGATGAGTTCTATGCAAAACTCAAAGACATAGTGAACTCTGCCTTTAATCTTGGAGAAACTATCTCAGAACCCAAGATTGTGAGAAAAGTGCTCAGATCTCTGCCCGAAAGATTTCATGCTAAGATCACCACGATTGAGGAATCAAAGGATATTGATAAAATTCCTTTGACAGAGCTGGTTGGAAATCTACAGACCTACGAGTTGGGTTTGTCTAGAATCAAAAAACCGAGTAAAAGGAAGAATATGGCACTGAAGGCCAAGAGCAGTGAGATGGAAGAGTCTTCAGACGATGAAGATGCTAAGATGAAGTCCTACATCATCAGGCAATTCAAGAAGTTCATGAAGAATGCCAATGGAAAAGGTTTCAACAAGGACCATAGGCAATCCAGTTCTTCTCAATTCAAGGGTCAAGACAAAGGGAAGAAGGATGCAAGGGATGGCGATCAGTACACTGTTCCTATAGGGCCTAAGTGCTTTGGGTGTCAAGGCTTTGGACACATGAAACAGGAATGCCCAACGTATCTCAAGATGATTAGGAAAAGTAAGGCACTTGTTGTTACGCTAGGCGACACCGAGCCTGAACATGATTCCAACAATGAGGATGATGGAATCTTGAATGCCTTCACTACCGCAATTAATCCTACTGAGGGGATTGTTGAAGATGTGCATGAAGAAGAGGAATTGGTGGAAGCTAAGTTTAAGAAGATGGATGATCAAGATGACATTCACATAGCCTATGCAAAATTATATAAGGTCTTAGAAAAGCACGAGAAGCTGTATAGGTTGACCACCAAGAAGCTTAGTGATGTGGAGCTTGAACGTGAAGAGCTTTCTACAAAGTTTGATGAAGCAAATCAAACTATTGGAGCACTGAGGTTTGAAAATAACTTCTTGGCTGAGAAGACTAAGGAGCTTGAGGCAGAACTATTCCAAGCTAGAGCTCAGCTAGAAAGGACTTCAAGTGCTAAGCTTGATGAGATGCTCGGCTTTCAAAAATCTGCTTTAGATCTAACAGGTTTAGGGTATGACTTCTCTTCCTCTAATATTGCTTCCGCTAGTACTACTGTTTTTGTTCCCCCTAGCAATGATGTTGAAATTAAGAACACTAATGTTAAAACTGAATTAGCTGGTGAGAACATAGACAAGGGTAAATCTATCTTAGGAGCACCCTCAAGCAGGATAAAAAGGAAGTTAAAAACCCTAGGGCTAAGAAGGCTATCTCTCAAAGGCCTTAACAAAAGAAGCAGAATCTTTGTCATCACTGTGGAGCAATTGGTCACACTCGACCAAATTGCTATAAGTGGTTAGCTAGTGTGTGTATGTGTACATCGGTTCTTGTGAACCATAAAATGGCCTTTGAAACAGAGTTTTCTAAACTTTGTATCTCTTGTAGCTTAGATGAGCATTCTTATGCACAAGTAAGCAAGTGAGTTTTGTGGCTCTTTGTTTGTGATGAGTAACGTTAAGTGATCTCTTGTACTTAATACTCATATCACTCTTTTTGACAGGAAGGACTAGAAAATCCTAAGAGAAAGGCATAAATAATCATCTCACCACTATTACCCGCCAATCATGATATGACATCTGTATGCTTTGGCATAGCGAAAGTGCAATGTCTAAAAGTTAACATAATTGGGTATTTCTTCTCTCTCCTTTGTATACTCATGCATGGTTTACTTAATAAAAAGAAAATATGCAAAGAAAATAAAAGCAAAAAGAACAAAATGCTCAAAATATAATTGCAAGCGTGTTTTCTAGGAGATGTGGGAGTTATAGGATGTACCTCAAAGGTGATAGTCTCCATCAAACAGTTTTGATTGTGTGTGAGTTAAAGTGATTTTCTCATATCTCAAATCATCATAACCTTGAGACACTCATGCAATCTTGCGATGTTTTTCACACACAACACGCAATATTCTTTGCTACTCTTGATACATGTGCAGGTACAATGTGATTTGGCCATCACAAGGTTTACATGTGTTGATGTATGCTCACTAAACTGTCTTAACTTGTTTTTGAGATATAAAATTGGTTAGACTTGTTTAGTGTGTGTGTGGTTTTTTTGGGAGCTAGATGCTTAACTCTTTGTTAATTGAGAGATGTTTTGAGAGGTTAATATGTTGGTTAGGTCATTGGCTAAGTTGCATATTTGATTGCCTTCATATCTATGTTTTTCTTCTCTTTGAAAAACTATTTTTAAGCCTTCTCGATACCTTCTCGACACCTCTCGATACCTGGCTTATCTATCAAGCTTTTCAGTTGCATCTTATCGCAATCTCGATAGCTCCTCGATAGCTTCTAGATCGATCGAGAAACCTCCTGACCTCTCGATAGATTCCCAACAGCTGGTGGATCAATCGAGCCTCTTACTCATGTCTGATGTTTTGTTCCTTGACACCTCCTCAATAGCTGCATCTGTCGACATCCTTTTCTCGACACCTACCTCGACACCTCTATCTGTCGAGATTTACTAAGGTTCTTTAAATAGGTTCTGTGCGATCCAGACTTCATTTCTCTCGACCTCTCTCTTGATAGCTTCATTTTCTCACCTCCCTTTTTCACTTTCTCTCACTCATACACTCTCCTCAAGGTTTCTTTAAGCTTTTTCAAGATTTTCTTCTCTTGGTAAGCCTCTTATATTTCATTATACATGCATTTCATGTTTTGAAACCTAGGATTTTGAGTTTTGAAAATTTTTGGGGTTTTTCAAAATTGTTGAGTTTTTGTGAAAATTTGGGATGGGTTTTTGCCTAAATGAGTTTCAAATCTCATACATTGCATCTCATAAGAATAATAACTGTATTATCATGCTTTTAAATGTGTGCAATTTGATTGTGTGCTGGTAGGATTGGATTGGGCGGAACCCATGATGTCTTTTATATGGCATGTCACATGTTCATGCATTTTTCATGCATATGTTCTATCTTTTCAAATATACTTGATATATTTGAGTTGTGTTGGAACTTTTCTGAGTGTTTCTTTCTTCCCCCTCTCTCTCTTGTTTACGTTAGTGCGTCAATGGCACCAAAACGTAAGTCTGCTCTTGTCCAGAACCCTATGCGTTCGAGGGCCTCTTCATCTTCTGATCCTACTCCCTCCTCTGTCCAGTTCCGTGATGAGAAAGCCCAAAAGGACTTCTCAGAGAACTTCTCTAAATGAGGTGTTCATTCAGAACGCCAAGTTGTCTTGTCGGATTTTGTCGACACTGACCTTCCCAATGTCATTCACAGACGGGAATGGGAGTCATTGTGTGACGTCCTGGTCACATGTCCTTCCGTGCTAATTCAGGAGTTTTACTCCAACATGCATGGAACTGATCCTTTAGTACCTCTCTTTCATACTCAAATTCGAGGTACGCGTATTGTCGTCACACCGGAGTTGGTATCCGATGTGCTTCGTGTTTCGAGGGTTGCGCATCCTGACTACCCTAGTTGTGAGCGTCTACGGACTGTGTCCAAAGACGAGATGATCTCTGCTTTCTATGAGCATCCAGCTGATTAGGGTGAGCATCAGTTTACATCTTGTACACCTTTTGCTAAAGGTCTTAAATTCTTGAACATGGTGATGACTTTTGTGTTGTATCCTCTATCTCACTACAACTCCATTACAGAGTCTCGTTCTCATTTTCTGTTGTCCCTTCTTGAGGATCTTTCCATTGATTTTCCTTCACATTTTATCCTTTCTATCATTGATGTTTATAGGGATACGGCTACCCGTGATAAGCTCATCTTTCCTTCTGCTATCACGCGGATCTTATGCCATTTTTCTATTCCTTTTCCCTCATCTGACCACTTCTCCTTTATGTGTGCCATTCACTACGCTGCCGTTAAACGGAGTGAGGCGCAGTTTCGTGCGAGGCGGTCTGGTTCAACAGCTCCTTCCACTCCTTCGGCTCCTTCTACCTCCGCTCCCTCTTCTTCAGCGGAAGGTATGACTTTGGATGCGATCATGGCGCAACTTCAGCGCATGGATGCTCGTCTTGATACACTTTCTACAGAGTTGCATTAGGTGAACACCCGTGTTGGCCGCATTGCTAGACGTCAGGCTTGCCTTGGTGGTTTTGTGGAGTCTCCCTCTCCTCCTCTTGAGGCATCCGAGACACTTAATGATGGTTCCGGTGATGAGGATGATGAGGATGGAGATGCTAGCTCTTCCAGTTCTGACGAGATGTCTACTTGACACTCTTACCCTTTGTCACTCGTGACAAAAAGGGAGAGCAGTCACTCTTAGGGGGAGAGTTGGGAGATTTTTGTTAGGGGGAGAGTTTGTTTTTGAGGGATGTAGTAAGGATTACATGTATCTTTTCTTTTCTTTCTTGTTAGAGATACATTGTTCTTGTACCTAGGTCTTGTGACCAATTTTTTTCATATACATGATGTTTCTCAAGTGGTATATATATATATATATATATATATATATATATATATATATATATATATATGATGATGTATGCTTTATTCACCTACCTCTACATGTGTTGTTTCTTTTATTTTTTTTATACACATGTTTCTTTATTTTGTATGCAATCTCTTATTTGTGCTTCACACAAAGATGCCTTGATGTGTTTTGTTTAAAGTGTTTTAGAAATACTAGTCAAAGTCTACTTGTCATGTACTCTCTTCTTGCAAAGTTTTTCAAGAGTTTATGTTAGGATAGATTTTATTGTATTCAACAAGTGAGTATGAGTTGAGTGATTTATGACTTCTCTCATATGTTCATTTGTTTGTTGTGGTTTTGTCACGGATTTCCAAAATGAGAGATTGTTAGGACATATGTGGTTCACTTAATAAGAACATATGTCATTCTTTTATGTAATTGGCTAATCCTTTGACAAAACGCACTTTACTTGTAATTGGGTAGATCTAGGATGTTTTTGATACTTCAAGAAACAAGGTTTCAAGATCAGGTGTTAAAGCCATGCAAGTCTGTTCAAGAAACAAGTTGAGAAGTGCTCTTCATTAAAGCTCGATAGCTGCTCGACAGCATCTCGACACCTCTAGCTGTCGAGATTTAAGAAAAATAGTTTTTCAATACTGTTTTAATTCTAATCCATGGACATGTCTTTGGGCCTTCTTTTCTCATAACCCTAGACATATAAAACGATTATTTTTAAGGGCCGTCAAAGTAAACACAAGTTGCACAAGTATTGAGCAAAGTCTGTTCAAGCAATTTGTGACCAGAGACAAAGTTTGCCCTAGTTCATTTCTTTGTGAAGAAGCTGCTGTGTCTTTGCACCATAGGGCTTTATAACCAAGCATCTTCTCATTCTTCATTGTGAGGATGAACTAAAGACTTTTACAGCCAACATCTTTCTGAAGTTGGTGATTGAAGTCGTGTACTAGGATCCGTGCAATTGGTTAGTCACGTGCTGGGAGCCGTGCATTGAAAAGGAGAGATTGTCACTACAGAACAAGTCCAATTGGGTATTGGGGTAAGGGTTCAACTGTAGGTTGGTATAAGGTACTAGGATTTCTTTACTTGTAACCGCTTGTTGTGATAATAGTGGATTCTCAAGAGTGGTAATCTTAAAATCACCCAATGGGGTTTTTGCCTTGGAGGTTTTCCCCATTCCTAAACAAATCACCGTGTCAAATTTATTTTCTGCTGCATTTTAGTTTATTGGTGATTTGTTTGTGCTACCACGCGTTTGCATATTAACTTGGCTAATTAATTAATTAATCCATCACAAGGGGTCAATAAGTTTTTGGCCTATCAATGGTGACTGGATTGAAACACAGAGGAGCGGATTTAAAGAACTAAAGAGAGTCTTAGTCTCTTTCGAGCACTTTGAATATTGAAATAAAGCATGAGTTTATTTTAGACAAAGCTATAAGCAATTCAAATCAGGCGGGAATGAAAAAGTAAATTAGGCATTTCCCTTAATCTATACAAGTAGTAACGTGAATCTCTGTGGAGGAAAGACTTTTCAATTCCTTTAAAAGGTTCTAGCTTTCTTTTAAAAATTTTTGTGTTGGGTTGTAATGATTTTTTTCTGAAGGAATCTTTGCCTAAATATATTTTTTAAATTATCAATATATATTTTTTGCTTCAATTTCGGAGTTTGGTGGGCTTATAGACATGATCAACTATAGATTTTGATGCTCTAAAAAACACTTTTATGGTGACATGCTACATAATATTTAACGGTGCTACTACTTGGTTCTCTTTTAGAATAGCATTTTGTTATTGTCTATTGGCTTTTATTTCATATATAGTTGTTAGAGATAATTTTGTGATGCCATCTCTGATCGCCTATTATGATTAAGTTATATAATTTCTTGTATGTTTGCAAATAAATCTTTAATTTGATCGGATTGTCACACCATTCTTGAATATTTAAGAAAAAAATTAAAGCTCTCTATATTTTCTTTAAAGTGGTTTTTAAACAATTTTACTCCAGAGGAAATTTTCTTGACGATGGGGCTATGATTGTTATAGTTGTTATTGTCTTATTAAAGTTAGTGCTAAATTTGATATCTAAACTTCTTTACTCTTTAGATGAAGAAGTATTAAAACAAAGAACATGGAACTGACTACAACCATGATTCTCTACCAAATTGCCTCCAAGGATATTCTCATCATTTACTTTTTTTCCTCTTTGACAAGCTAATTACTTTTTTGTATCTTTGTTATACTACTTTATTTTGTTTGGATTCAATTTTGTTGTGTTACATTTGCAGAGTATTATTTATTCTATGAAGTATCTAAATGAAAGTTTGAATCATTATATAGACAAACGGAAAGAAAATTAGAAAGTCTAGATTAGAGTATCAAGGATATGGGATGCAATCAACTCAAAAAATAATGAAATTATTAGTTTAGATATGATTTTAATTGATGAGCAAGCTTGTTTTTCTTTTATAGCTTTTAATATTGTTTGATCATTATATAACTTATGTACTCTATCTATATAAAACTGATGCACTTTACTTACAGAATAATGTCTATAATCTCAAGTATGGATGGGAATTCTTCAGGAGGTTCAATCTTTATCTATTAAGGAAGTAATTGCATTTATGTTTGATTAAAGTAGATAATGCGGAAACTTATTGTTAGTTGTATTGTGATAATTGGTAGCTATTGGCATTGTACTAGGAATTGATGCAAAGTTTAGGATGTTTTGGTAGATATTTGGCAAATTCTTAAAAAAGGACTTAGTAAATAATGAGAAATATTAAAACAGGTTGTGTTTGCTTGCATCATGTTAATAGAAAGTTGCAGGTTTATTCAAATGTTAATAAGTTGAATTGACCATCCCACACTATGAAATCAGAAGGCAATAAAATTTTATATATTAAATACAGGAGAGTATAGCTTATCGTCAACAAGTGGAACAAGAGTTCATATTGATTTGGAAATTCCTAAGACTGCTAATTTCAAAGATTAGTAAGTGCTTTGTTTTAGATTCACGCTTTTTATGTATTTCAGTATTTATAGTCTCTACAATCCTATGTCTAATATATTTATGTAATATAACGGGCTGGTGGAAAGTAACCAACCAATAGTACAACTGCCAAAACAATTTAAATCACAAGTGACAATTCAAGAAGAGATGAACATCAACAAAAGAACCATAAGTGAAATAATCAAAATTATGTGCGACTCTGATAATGAGGAAAGAAGAAAGAAAACCTTGAACAATCACACTGTGTCCTTAACATTGCTTTATGTACTATAGACCTACTTTTACAAAATTTAACTATAAAATTGTGAATTTATTGTTATTCATTAATTAAATGGAAAATCTAAGTGGAAAAGAATTTGTTTTCCAAATACAACTAAATGACTATAATCTCAAGTATGGATGGGAATTCTTCACTGTGAAGAAAGGTTTTGAATATTTTGAAAAAACTGACAAAGCAATTCAGCTTGATAAAACGACAAAAGTACTTATTCTTTAATATAGCAATATTACAAATTTGATTTATAACTTCTATATGTTGTAATACATTTCTCAACATGTTATATTGCCAGGCTTACATTAGTGATACTTCAAATGAATGAAACAGCAACTTATCAAGTGTTGTGCAACTCATACCAACATCTGTAATCAAGGAAAACAAAAGGACATATTCAGTAACTACTACGAAGCAACAAAGGAAGAAGATACAAAAAACACATTAAAGTTTTCTTTCAATTTATTTCAAATATTGATTAAGTAGTTCTTTAAATTTGTGTTTCATTCATTTAATGGATAATTGAGGATGCAAAGGATTTGATTCTTCATTTTAATTTATGATGTGGGATGAAAACACTCAAACCACCCAAACCGTCCGTGGACGGTCATCACCTCGGCAGCCGTCCAGAAGTTATCCTCAGGACGAGGGTAACGAACAAGGACGTCCAGAGGGTGATAGCGAAGCTACATCCCTCGTCCGTGGGGTGCGCACAGCTTACCCTGAAGAGGACTCGTCCACATGAAGATCCATGGACTAGGATTTTACACTTGGAATCAGCAGGTGCACTCGACGAAGGAAATTCAGGATGAGGGTACCACACTTGGGAGAATCTCCGAATATAATGTGACAATCCCTTATCCCACGCATAACGGTCATGTATCCGTTGTGAAATAGAAATGTAACTCCTGGACGGTTATGGCAGTTACGTTTGAGCCTCGAATCTAGGAGAGGTTCCCATTTCGATAACCGTCTATGAAGGCACTATATAAAGACTGATTCAGACAAGGCAAAGGTATGTTCAGTTTTTACTCAAGAAAAGTTGGAACTCAGATTACTTAGAGGGAAAAACTAACTTTACCATAGGAGGATTTTTGGCTGGCAGCCCCGGTCGCCTTGGATACGCTTTTCTTTCTTTTTCAGGCCGTAGAAAGAACCAGTAGTCCTTTCAAGTCCGAAGCATCCAACCTACTGATTTTCTTGGCATCATCAATTTAAACTTAAGTTTGATTTCTATTTTTCATTATATAATTTATTGTTTCATATCAAAGATAGGAAACTATGGAACTGGAATCCGAATGTACAATCAATGAAAAAAGGAAAAGGAATAGTTTATATCTTTATACACAATAGCTTTCCATGCATCACATGAGTTAGTGACTAGTTGCTCTAAGTTTCATGCTCTTACAAGAATTTAAAAAAAAAAAAAAAAAACTTGAGCTTCTTGGAAGTTATGCTAAAAAGGGTCAACTAGAATTGAGTGAAAATAGCATGTTGTTAAAGAAAGTGTTTAATGCTCTTAACTCATTGTCTATGTGCATCTCTAGTTCTCATTCTTCCAACCCTCGTCACTCTTCTCATGAGACACTCATTCGAAACAATTGTTCCATTTGGATGAGGAAGGGTTCCTATGGTTAAGCTTTTGCTCTTTTGGTCCTTGATCTAATTCTTTCTGAAAGTTCAATTAGTGTGTAAAACACCAATGAACGTTTAGACCTCCAAATACAAAATTACTAACTCAAGCTTATACACAAACAATATATGTGTGGAATGATGAATATAAGCTAAACCCAAATTGGTAAAACACTCTAAACCAAAATTAATCACAAACACAGCAATAATTAAAAGGTAAAGAGTAAGGGAAGAGAGATGCAAACACAAAAATAACACGGCAATGTGTTATCGAAGAGGAAACCGAAGAACTCGGCAAAAAACCTTTCTGCCGCCCTCCAAGCGGTCAATAATCCACTAGAGAATGAAGTTGGGATACATGAATAGCAGAAGACCCTCCAAGCCTAATCTAACTAGTGCACCTAAGACCTCCAAGCTTCTTGCTCCAACAGGGCTACGCCAAACCTTGTCTTCTCTAGCTTACCGGATCCCGCAATCACCCATTGCATCAACCAAAATGAATCAGTCCCTTCTAAATTGCTTTCTAAGTACCAAAATACCTCTTCACTAATATAGGTATGGTGAGATAAGGATTTGGCTAAATGTACCTCTCAAGGATATGACAATGGAGAGGGTAAGAGTAGAGAAATTTGGAGAATCAAAGGATGAAGATTGTTAATGAGTCAATCTTGTTTTTCTCTAAGGTTTCTCTCTCTAAATTCTCGCCAGAACCTCTCTACATTTCATGGGTATAAGGGTATTTATAGTAGGGTGTATGGGGAATGTGAAACGTCAGTTTTCATCCAAACAGGGCATTCTGGCAACCCGACCTCGCGATTGGAACGAGTCACGAGTTTGAGTTTGAGTCGCGAGCTAACTACTTGGCCAGACTAGAATTTTTGTCTTGTAGTGCTCCAGCTGTCATGACCCTTCAACTCCCCTGTATGCTCCACACATGTGTCACCTTTGGCGACTTGCCAATCGCGAGATCCAATCGCGAGGCTCTTCTTGAGTGCACACATATGAGGTTTCTTCACACTCTCTCACACACTACCCTCACATAATTCTCACCTAAACACAGAGTAACTAATTGCTAAATTACAAGCAAATTTAGGACGGAATAAAGCCAACACTTGATTGAATAAATTCAATCTTACAATCTCCCCCTTTAGCTATTCCTTAAAAAAACCCTAAAACAAACTCTAGACTTAACATGTGCGTTGGGAACAGTTGCCAAAACTCACTCACACCTAACTCTAGAAACTGTGAAGCTCTTGAACCATACAAACAAGTTTTTCCTGAAAACAATAACACAAGAAGATCATTGTAAGCAGAATTCTTTAAGTGCATATGGAGCAAACACAATGTGATCAAGTAGTAAAGATTAAAGCAATAAAGCATGACTTGACCAAACATGAACAATCACTATAAACGGAGATCACAATGAACATTCACACAAGGAATGAACATCCGGACATGTAAGCTAATAAGCTCAATGTAAAGTATCATTTGCATGTCCAACACTCAACCAATACAAAAACACAAGGAAGTTGCATCAAGGATATACAATCCAACAAGGGCACAAGAGTGAAGTACTAAAGAAAATGTATAACATTAACTAAAAGTACTAAGCTACAAAGCAAAGGTACAAATAAAATATAGTTTAAATAGCTAAACATAATCATGAACTATAAGCAAAGCAAAAACATAGTTAATATAACACAAAGCTCTTTCTCTCTTTCTCCCCCTATCATATCACTCCCTCTATCATGAATTATAGGAGCTATGATGAACTTGGAACATATATACCTATAACCTGAAACACTTGCACAAAACACATTAGACCCTCAAGGTAAAGCAAGTAATAAAAGGACAAGTATAATGTAACAAGTAAATTGCGATCAAGTAAACAAGATGTGAAACATGTGAGCAACTTGATCATACACCAAAATAGTCATATGGAAATGACTACAATGATCATATAGCAAAGTAAATGATCATCTGAACATGCAATCATTAAAGCACAAAGACATAAGGATATATGCATGTCCAACACAACCAATGCAAAACGCAAAAGGAATTGCATCAAGGATACAAGATCAACAAGGTTACAAGAACACACAACCAATGCAAAACACAAAAGGTATTTGCATTGAGGATACAAGATCCAACAAGGGTACAAGTGTGTTCCAACACAAACACGATGCAATGAGAGCAACAAAGCATAGATACTAAAAGTAACTCAAAGTACTATAAAGTAACGAGAAAACAAGCATAATATAAAACAAAGCAAAAACAAGGTTTTTTCATAAAAGTTGTGTCTTCTCCCCCTTGGTATATGCATCTCTCCTATGGCTTTCTCCTCCTACGAATGTGCATGAGGTAAAATTTCTCCCCCTAAGAATGTGCATATGAGTCATATAAAAATGACAAAACACATTGGTATACTCTTTAGTATACTCTCCCCCTTTTTGTCACAAATAGACAAGTGAATCAAGAGGAAGGAGGGAAAGAAAAGAAGATATGAACAAGGATAAGATGCATGAAGGGTGCAAGATGAATGAGAAAATGAAGCTCAAACAAAAGATAAAACATCTTAAGAAGATAATGCTACAAAGCATAAAGTAAACATGACATGCTAAGGATGATGGAACTTGATACAAACCTAAGCATGACATAGACACAGGAACATGTTATATGTGCTAAAATGTCTAAAAAGACTTAAATAGCATGAGTGAATGTAAAACATGTTAAGTGTTGGAGTGTGTGCAGCAAAGGTGCATCTAGTGTGCATGTGAGATGCATGACCAAAGCATGAAAAAGCACTCATGGGGCAAAGTGTATAAAACACACCAACAATGATCGAAACATGATAAACATGAATAATTATGGTGATCCCCAAAATTTGGCACTCATCGGAGTCCAAAACAACGAGAAAATGCCATTTGGGCATTTTATCAAACACATAAAGTGCACAAACTTTGAGGTTTCTCATGTTTCCTCATTAGGAACATGTTTGGTTCATTGGTTGTGTATTTAACACACCTTGCCCACATGTGCATTTTCCATGCTTTGGTCATGCATTGCACATAGCCACCTCTTGCACATACCTTTGCTACCCTTGTCATGCATTGGTCTATACCTTGTTGCCTCATCTTAGCATGTCATGTTTACCCTATATTTTGTAGCATTTTGTTTTTTCTTTTGTTTGAGCTACATTTTCTCATTCATGTTGTACCCTTCATGAATCATTATCCTTCTTCATACCTTCATCTCTTTCCCTTTTTACTCTTTAACCCTTTGTCTATTCGTGTCAAAAAGGGGGGAGAGTATACTCTAGAGTAGTATACCGAAGAGTTTTATCATTTCTATATGACTCTTGTGCATATTCTTAGGGGAGAAATTATATTTCTTGTGCACATTTGTAGGGGGAGAGTTTTTTCCCATAGGGCAGATACATATACCAAGGGGGAGAAGACATTATGTAAATAAGAAAACTTTTTTTTGTTTGCTTTTCTTTATGTCTATTTTCTTGTTGCTTTATAGTACTTTTAGTTTTTTTTTTGCATTTTCTTTAGTACACTTGTGCCATTGTTGGATCTTGTATCCTTGATGCAATTTCCTTAGTGTTTTTACATCGGTTGTGTGTTGGACATGCATACATCCTTATGCTATTGTGCTTCTTTGAATGTATATTCGGATGATCATTTGCTTAACTTTGTGATCATTGTAGTCATTTCTATATGAATATTTTGGTGTATGATCAAGTTGCTCTTATGTTTCACATCATGTTTACTTGATCGCAATTTACTTGTTACATTATACTTGTCCTTTCATTACTTGCTTTGCCTTGAGAGTTTAATGTGTTCTGTGCAAGTGTTTGGTTCTTTCATCACAACTTCTAGATTTAGGTGTGAGTGAGTTTCACCATTGTTCCCAAATTCACATTTAAGTCTAGAGTTTGTTTTAAGGTTTTGTCACAAAATAGCCAAAGGGGAAGATTGTAAGGTTGAATTTATTCAACCATGTATTGGCTTTATTCTGTGCCAAATTTTCTGGTAATTCAGCATTTAGAAACCCTGTTTTAAGGTGGGAATCATGTAAGAGTTATGTGTGAGAGAGTGTGAAGAATTCAAGTGTGTGTGCAATCAAGAAGTTTCTTGCGACTAGATCTCTTGAGTGGCTCGCGAGTGGTGACTCGCCAGAAATGCCACATGTGTGAAGCATGCAGGAAGCTAAAGGGTCATGATAGTTGGAGCACTACAAGACAAAATGTGCAGTTTGGCCAGGCAGTTATTTCGCGACTAAAACTCCCGACTAGTCTTAGTTGAGAGTCAAGTCGCCAGAACACCCTATTTTGCAGAAAAATGACTTTTCACATTCCATCTTATATCCTACTATAAATATCCTTAAACTCACAAAATGTAGGTGTGGTTATTGAGAGAAAAACTTTAAGAGAGGTTTCTACAATACACCCACCTCATTAGAGAGAGTGCTACTCATTCTTAGAGGAAAAATCTATGTAGTCTCTTCTCCTTCCCTCTTCCATTGTTATACCTATTGAGAGTGTAGAGAGTGTTTTGGAGCTTAAGAAGCTTTGGGGATTCGCCAAAAGAAGCTGGTGAGGCTTAGTAGATGCAATTGGGTGTATTGCGAGATTCGGAAAGCTAGAGAAGACTTGACTCTGAGAAGTCCATTGGTAGCAGGAGCTTGGAGGGCTCAAGTACATTGGGTAGACTAGGCTTAGAGGGTCTTTTGTTATTCGTGTACTCCAACTTTATTCTCTAATGGATCATTTTACCTCTTGGAGGGCGGCGGAGAGGTTTTTCGCCGAGTTCTTTGGTTTCCTCTTTGATAACACGTGGTGGTGTTATCCTTGTGTTTACATCTCTCTTCCCTTACTCATTAACCTTTAATTGCTGCTGTGTTTGTGATTAATTATGTGTTAAAGTAGTTTGTCAATTTGAGTATTGCCTATAGTTCATATTCCGCACATATATTGTTTGAATATAAGCTTGCTTTGGTTATTTTGAAAATGAGGGTCTAAACATTCACTAGTGTTTTACACACTAATTGAGCTTTCAAAAACTATATTCCCTTTAATTAGAACTTTAATCTCATTAAAAACTTCTAATTAAAATAAATCAAGGATTTTTAATCATACAACAATTCCAATCTCATTAGAATGTTTCTTAAAAGATAAGTCCTAAACAATTTAGGACTAAGAGTTCTATTTAACTAATATCCCTTAATCTCATTAGCCCTCTTAGTTAGATAATGATTAATAAATGTCCTTAACTTTTAAGGACTATAAAATTAATCACTTTATATAGAATTATGTGTAATCTAATCACACACAGCCTTGCTTTTTATCAAAGTTTTAACACTTAGTCAAAAGTAAGTGAAAATTCAAAATTCAGTACCTTTGATCAGTCGAAGCTTTTTCTCGATCGATCGAAGAAGTGAAGAAATTGATCTCAAAGTCACTACCTCATTCGATCAATTCTCGATTCTTGTTCGATCAATCGAAAATATCATTCGATTGATCAAAATGAAATCGATCAAGACTCGTAAAATTTGATTTTTTTTTTAGAATTTTATGGTAACCGTTTTTTACGTTTTTATTATTTTCCATCAAAAACACCTTTTGATTTTATAAATGAAGATTTCTAGATCAAACATTAAGGTTTTCAAGATCCAGATCAAGAACCCTAATATGCTAGAAACCCTTGAAAATAAAATCCTAATCTCATTAGGAATAAATTAATTTCAAGATTTTAACTAGTAAACAAAATACTTTAATTCTAGCATTAACATAAACTGTTTGTATGATATCATGGGAAGTATTAGTACATTGCACGTAGATGTCATCCTTAAAAAGTAATACCCATCAGATATTGTTTATACACTATTTCAATAAATCCGCTTGCAAGATTTGTAGATGGTGTCCAACTCTAATAAAAACACCAAAAAACACAAAGTACAAGACAAAAGCTACAACCATGGCCTCAAGCAACAATTAATATATCTCATATATTAATCACGGCACATGGATTTAAAGTTTATTGAAAAAAAAACATTATGCAGAAAAAACACTGCAAAATTTCGAAACACCAAGAAAAAAGTTTTCTTTAATTCTAAAACTCAATCACATGTTATACAAGCATGATATTGAAGTTTACTCTGATATCAATTGTTGGAAAAACTGGTTTTGCATCTCATACAAAACACGCAGTGGAAATAACACAAGGATCTACTTTATTCATAAGAGATAACATGTAACCTTGAAATCTAGAACAAAGAACAGAAAGCGTACCTTGATGCAGTGAAATTCAAAAACAAGACTTGAGTACCTTCAATCTTCATCACAATTGCACACGGTGCCCAAGATGAGTGCTCTCTCAACCAGTTCTTAAGAATGTTGATTTTCCAAAAGAAAAGTGTATTCAAAAGATACTGCATAGAAAAATTGTTTTCTCTTCTTTTAATCATATGTACATCTTAACTGCCTTGACAAAAACTTTATTTAATAACTCTTATTAAATAGAATAACTAATTATCTAATTGGGTTATCCTTTTGGGCTTAAGTGTGTAGGTTGGGATGGGACCAAGGGGACTAACAAGGCTCTAGCTCCAATGTGCTTTAGACTTATATGTCAACTCTTGACAAGCTCAAAATTACCATTAATTATATAATAAATATCACCATGGAAATATAATTGGACTCTAGCTCTTATTAATAAATTATATCTCATGACTCTAATATGAGATCATTTGACTCTTCCATGAAATATCCATAGTGAATAAAGTCATAATAAACTGTCACTTTGTAACAACTATTTTATTCCTTTAGTCCCTGGTTTAATCTTTTAGTTATTCATATTTATGAAATATAATTTCAATAAATATAAACTTTAGTAACTCTTTACTAAAGTGGCTAACCTTGAATAATCAGTTACCACTAAATTTATCTCAAGTGGATATTTCGAGTCTCTATGAAAGAGATTATGAATTCCATCTTGAGAATATGCGTTCCCTCAATACTACGTGTGGTTACTCAACATATTGAGGATTTGACCATTAAATTAGATCTCACTCCTGCTATATCAAAGTAACCTACATTTCATGATCGGAGTCACTATCCTCTCAAGATTGAGAGTCTATGAAATTAGAAGTCGTGAGATTTATTATTCAAGTGACAATTGTTAATTGAATAATTAATCTCACAGCAGTCTAATTCAATATGTCTTACACACTTCAAACACATCAACTAGAAGTCCCCACTTTCATAATCAAGACAAACCATCTTAGTTGATATGTATAGTCTTCGCAAATGAAACGCTCCATTTCATCACCGACTACGAACTACATTTTGAGTTTACAATGAACTTGTGATTTATATCTTGTGTAATTAAATCACAAAAATCACATACAATGCATCTCAAGGATTATGATCATGTCCAGTTAGTTCATTTACAAATAGTCTCATAGAATTGAAAATTTTAATTATTCATAACATGACAATAAATTAGATTTTATGGCACAAACCATAACAATTAATTGAAAATATAATTATTTTTTATTTTTATCATTATTGTTATAAGTCAAATGAGCTAGAATGTTGAGAAAAAAAGGAGAAAAAAATTATTAAAATAAAAGAACAATAAGAGATAGTAAATGTTGATGACAATAAAGAAAATTTTAATGAAGAAATAAATTTTCAAAATGATGAATATAATGATAATTGACTTAGATAAAGTTGATTAGACAAGATGATGAATGTGGTGAAAATAAATTTTTTTCATTTTTCATATATTATCTTTTTAATTTTAATAAATTTGAATGTGTCTGTTGTAATCACATGTTAATTTGATTTATTTTGTTTGTTTGTTTGTTAATTATAATTACATAATTAATAATTAAATTAGTTATTAGTAAAATATATTGTGAATTTATAATATATATACCCTTATATATGTATATTTATATATTTTTTTAAAAATAGATTTTATTAAGTGTTATTATAATATACTATACAGAAAAATTTAAAATCGATTCACAGTTCATGTTTAGAAAATTATGCCTATCACTATGTTATAGTTGACCACAAAAATTGAAAATAAATTCTGATGGATTTGGACCTACCCCGCTTGAACATTTTCTCCTTAATAAATGCTTTGAGATTTCCCATTCAACTTAAATTCTATAAAAACCTTTCCCAACTCCATCGTTAAAGATATCAACATTGAGTATTTTCAGAATGAGTAAACTATTGTTACAATATTTTTCCAACAAATTCTAAGTGACAAGTCGCTATGGACTGTTATGGATGAATAAAAAAGTAATTTAAGTTGTAGATTTAAATTAGAACCAATAATGATTTACCACTTATAATTTGTTTTAAAAAAATTGTGAAAATGTTGTGAGTATAACAGTTCTCTTTCGGAATAAAATTATTAAATATTTTCCCAACTTTTTTGTAGAGTGTTTCAACTTTTGACATCCACTTTTGATGATGCTCTTTATTATTAGTTCAAAACACCAATTGATTTTTGATGTAGGAAGAAGTTAAATTTCAAATCTCTTATTTAATCATCAGAAAGTAATTTAAATTTAAAAGCAATCATTTTAAATTTTCTTTCAATATTTTTCCAGCAAATTCTAAATGACAAGTTGTTATGGACTATTATGGATGAACAACAAAGTTATTTAAGTTGTAGATTTAAATTAGAACCAATAATGATTTACCACTTATAATTTGTTTTAAAAAAATTGTGAAAAAATTGTGAGTATAACAGTTCTCTTTCGGAATAAAATTATTAAATATTTTTTCAACTTTTTTAGAGAGTTTCAACTTATGACATCCACTTTTGATGATGCTCTTTATTATTAATTCAAAACACCAATTGGTTTTGGTATAGGTAGAGATTAAATTTCAAATATCTTATTTAACCATCAGAAAGTAATTTAAATTTAAAATTAATCATTTTAAATTTTAGAAAGAAAAAAATCACTACCTAAATTTTGGGGAACAATTCTCAATTTGGCCATGTCATGTAATAAATCAAAGGTTATGCAGAAGTTAATTTGATTATAAATGACAAGATGTTACTAATTATTACTAGTAGGTAAATAAGTAATTTTAATAGTAGGCTTAAATTAAAAGAGATGTGCTAAGTCTACAATATTTTCACAACATTTTAGTAACAACTTGCTATCTAAACTTTGTTAGAAAATTTTTCTTTAAAAAAAATTACTATGAAATTGTTGTGAACTTAGCATTAATATATGCAAAAAAAAAAAAAAAAAAAAAAAACGGAAAGGAGTAAATTGGTGATTGTGCAAATCGGCGAGTAGGGTGTAGGGCGAAGTGAGACACAGACACAGACACAGACACTGCTCCCGTCCAAGAACTCTCAACTCTGATTCCTCCTTCCTTGTAAGTTCTATTCCTTCAATCAAATTCAAGACACACAAGCACCATAAAACAGATTCGTTCGTTCCTCGCTGTTTTCAAAAATTCCTTTGTTGAAATAAACCCATCTATCTTTTTTCTTTCTATCAATTTTTAGCTTCATTTTTGTTCTCCTTTCAACTCTTATACTATCCTTAAAAATAAATATATATATTTTGGTCTTCCTCAATTAAATAAGTTTGCTCTTTATGGCCTCCTTTTTTTTCTTTTTTCTTTTTTATTTTTTTATTTTTGCATATTCTTTTTTATTTATTATTATTAATTAAATCTATATGAAGGGGTATGATTTGTATTATTATTATTATTATTATTATTATTATTATGCAAGTTTTATGATGTCTTTGTATAACGCATTAGTTATGTTTTTGGGAAACAAATTAGAGGAAGGAAGCGTGGAATGTGGATTGGAATCATGCTATAATTGTGATAAGCTTAGGGAATGAAATTGATTCGATAATTGTGTGATCAATATTGTAAATTGGAATTTATAGATATGAATATTGATGGATTTGAGGAGAGATGAACGTGTTCATGGAAATGCAATTCATTTTGGTCATATTGAAATTGTTGAGACAAGGATTAGCAATTTGTTGTTTCACATAAATTTGAGGCGTGTGGAGAGCTAAGATCATTGCTTAGAGTTGTATAGCAATAAAGCTCATTTTGTTCATTTGCTAAAGAGTCTAATCAGGTTGCTAGGTTTAGATATGTGCATATACCCAGTACCAGTTCTTGTGGGTGGGATCATGTAATCCATAATGATTGCTCTTTATCATTTGGCCAATATGCCAATTCTTTTTTTATGAAGGTGGGATTTGGACTCAGGTCCCTTATTCAACAATAAGAGACTCTACTGGTATATCTAACCAGGACTGTTTCAATGGTTCCCAAGCAAGAGTAGTTTGTAATTTCCCTTTTTGTTCTTGCCTTTTATTGTACACCACGACCATTTGGTGGAATTTACAGTCCTTTCTTTTTATGTAAGTTGATGCAGGTTTGTTCGAATTGTTGTATCATCCTTGGATACTAGAAAGTATGTGTCATCTTTAGTGAGGTGTTGAATGATAAATTAATCCTTCAGGTACTCAGTGGTGGAATATTCAAAATGATGAAAGATTGTATTTCTTCGATGTTAGTTGGAAGGTTAATTCGGTTGGTCATATATTATCCTCTTTTGTGAACCTTATATTTGAACAGACTACAGATTGATGTTTTCTTTGGGGATAAAACGATAGTGATCCATTAATGTGATAATCTTATGAATATGGTGTTCTATGAAAATTGGAAGTCATTCTTATGTTTGTTGAAGATTGAATTACATTATGGGCATAGTCAAGTAAGCATGGAATAAAGTGACAAGAATGGATGTTGTGAAACCTTCTATGTAAAATTGTATTTGAACAGCTTTGTTCCTTGTGCATGGGACCAGATTTCATCTTTTGCCTTTATTTGATAATAGCTTGGACCTTGTGGAAAATATTCCTTGCCCTGTAGATGACGCTTATGTCATTTCTGCAGGAGCTTGAGTATGTCAGGGAGAAACCGTATGCCTCGTCATCCTGAAAATTTCCGTGGTTTACGTGATGTCCCTCGGTCTGTTATGAACCGTGGACCAGGACCGCTTCCCATTCACCCTGCTGCTTGGGAAGAGGAACTTGAAATGCAACATAGGGAAATGCAGAGGATAATTGCAGAGAACCGGCTTGTTATTGATGACAATACACATCTTCAAAGGGAATTAACAGCTGCAAAAGATGAGATTCACATATTGGGGCAGGTCATTCCCAAACTCCGGGCTGAGAAAGAGGTACAAACCAGGGAGTTAATCGAGAGAGGATTAAAGCTGGAAGCTGATCTCCGTGCTTCTGAGCCTTTGAGATCAGAGGTTATGCAGTTAAGAGCTGAAGTTCAGAACTTGAATGCATTAAGACAGGATTTGTCTACCCAAGTCCAAAGACTCACACAAGATGTTAATCGCGCACAAGCTGAGAATCAGCAACTAATTGCCATGTCAGCTGATATGGATGGGATGCGCAAGGAACTTATTGAGGCCAGGTTTGAAATAGAATTTCTGATATTAATACTTTTCCTGTCTAGTCCTTACCCTCTGTTTCAGCTCCCTTGTTATTCATTCTTATGAAGGGGACTGATAACAGATGCTAGGACCATTAAAAGATGTATTATCATATACGATGCCAAATGCTTTGCTTTTCAACATGGTTGAATTTATCATGCGACATATTTTTAGGAGGGCTTATGAGTATGAGAAAAAAGCCAAAGAGGAACAACTTGAAATGAAGCAATCAATGGAAAAAAACCTCATTTCTATGGCTCGTGAAATAGAGAAGCTAAAAATAGAGCAGCTAAATACAGAGAGGAGAGCACGAGAACTAGGTGAACTCTCTCTCTCTCTCTCTTATATTGTCATTAGCTTGTGAGAGTATTTAATGTGCTAAACTCTAGAAAGAAAATTGGTTTTAAGCTCTCATAATTTTGTATAGGTGGCGGGGGTTATGGAATGTTGAATGGAAGCCCTGAAATGAGATACCAAAGTGATGCGTTTGGCTATGGCTATGGCTATGGCAGTGGTTGGGGACATTACGATAAGCGTGACCCTCCTCGTCGATGATTTTTTCCCAAAGACATCTTGAGATGCTTATTTTGGGTTTGCATGTAATGGTCTTAGCTTCTTGGTGATTGGACATATAGAGGTCTTCTACGTGAGAGGAAGAAAACAATATTAGGCTCAAGTAGAATGATATCTTTCCACTCACTAGTTTAGATGGTCACTGCAGCCTTTTTGGTCTCAAGCAACATTTTTCTTTACCCACTGGAATTGAGTTGACATGATACTTATTATTATGATTGCAGATTTGTACACAAATTTATTTTTAGATATTGGTCCAAAAAAGCTTAAATTCGGATTATATAGCCTGGATGAATATTGTGTTATCTTATACCTCTAACATCAATTTTCTTCCAAAAATGAGAAAGGTGAAAGTCATTTTTTAGAAGCATGTTAATTTTTTTTCTAGTTAGTGGCAGATGTATACCTTATTCTGTGTAGATCGATTTAGGTTTATGTGAATGTCCAAAACACATCCATGGGGTTTTAGCCATGTATTTGTTGGATTTATCACTACATGTCTTGTTCATTCCTGCCCTTTGCCCCTTGTTAAAGTTACCACCTTGTGGCATTACTGCCTAGTCTTCTAGCATCTGTGCTGCTCAACAATTTGCAGAGGAAAAAAAAAAAAAAGAGCTGCATGGGTGGTTAAAGTCCAGGAGTTAGCCTCTCCCAAAAAAAAGTGGGGAGAGGAGGGGGGGTTAAGATTGTCTACCATAACCTCTCTCAAACTCCGTAAAAGTGAGAGCTTTGTGCTCTAATTATCTTCAATGATTTTCAATGAGAGTCAATAAGTTCTAAACTCTAGCGGCTGGGATTTTAGGCTTAAATGTGTGGATCATACCCCTGCATAACTGGAGAAAATGGGCTTTTTCTCTTTTTCTTTTTTTCTTTTTTTTCTTTTTTTATTTATTTATAATATTTAGCACAATGTCCTTGTTTTGAAACCATTATGCACTGTGTCCTTGTCTTGAAACTCGATATTTAGAAAACCAAGTTCTAAGTAAGTTTCAATCATCTGATGGGTGCTCCAGCGTGGCAAAAACTTACCTAAAACTTGATTTTTTTTTTTTTTTTTTTTTAAATCAAGTTCTATGGGAATTTGTAAAAATAACACATATTTTGGTGAAACTTGTTGATGGATAATTTTTGTTGTACAAATTCCTTCTAAGAATTCTAAAGAATTTTGGATTTCTACTCTCTGTCATTGTTAAATTCAGAATTAACTCCGTATAGAGTTTAACCTTTGACGCAAATCCTAGCTAGAAATACCCAATCCAAACAAACAATTAGAGAATTTGACATATTACACTGATAAAGTATTTTTAATTCTTTACTTCTGTTTGCTTTCCAAAAAACATGAAGTCTTTACTTTTGTTTGGTTTCAAATTGATAAAAGATTGTAGATAAATGAAATGACCAAAGAGAACATAAGAAAAGTTCTTTGTATATGCATGAAAAATAAGCATGAATACGTTAATCAATTTGTTAATTGCAAAAGAGAGGGGAGAAAAAAAGCTAGTGGGACCAGTGACGTGGCCGCTAATGCGGCTTAACTTGAACGTAACAACAATAAATGTTATGTTTCAATTTTTAGATATATATATATATATATTACTCTCTCTCTCTCTCTCTCTTATTTATGTTTCCCTAATTTTTGTCCCATAAATTCAAGTGACCTTTAATTCAAACGTTTTTCAACAGTATGATTCTCCTTCTCCCCGATCAAGCAGTTATGAAAACCCTTCAACTGCCACCCTATTATAACTTTTTTTAACATAAATTCAATTGACCTTTAATTCAAACTTCCTTCAACTCTCTCTCTCTCTCTCTCTCTCTCTCAAGCAATTAGGAAGACTGTTCAATTGCCACCCTATTATAATTTTTTAAAATCTACTTATTTGTTGCTTATGCAATTGTTCTTCCCCACTTATGCAAATTTGGAAAGTCCCTCTTAAGTGAGTTCTTTTTTTCTTTTCTTTTTTTATCCCCAATATTCTTTCGGGTTTCTCAGTTAATTTTGTTGGTGATGTACCATCGAAGATCTCAGGTAGCAACAAAATTGATTCCCATAAACCAACAAAAATACTCTCAAAGCCGTGGTGAAGAATACAATAAAAGATTTGCAGTGGGATCTGGCTATTATAGTTTATATAAGTTTCACTCTTTTGGAGCTCATGATTGGAAACAAAATGCAGTTGCAGAAGCAATAACAGAGTTGACATTGATACTTATGAGTTACGTCTGAGTAAGCTTCATTGCAGTTGTTGTTTCCACTGCTACAAATTTTTCTTACAATGCTACTTTAATTCCACCAAAGAAATGTACTTTTCCTTATGTGTTACATTGAAATGTCATTGTTGGTAATTTTTTAAGAATCTTCTTGCTAGAATTTTCGCTGAAGTGATAGTTTTCCCTAAATCATTATCACTAAGAAATTTAAAGGTTTTGGCATATGTCAATATCCAATGACCATTAAAAATCTCTAACAAGAAGTGGTTCATTTTATACTAAATCTATGTATGCTACTTATCACAAGATAATAAGGTGGGTGATAGAAGAAGAAAATAAATTTAGGAGAAGGCAAAAAGGTTCAATCGGTAATCTATGACATGCCCAATAAGTGTTATACACTTGGATATCCAATACCAACGTTCATTTCTCTTTCAATTTTATCACTATTGATCAAATTGAATTCTTTTTATGGCAAATATGATGAGCATTGACACTTCGAGAATTGTTGCACTATAGGTATTGTAGAAAAAATTTGTTCCTCATGGAATAGAAGTAGAGAATCACCTTACATATTAGGATTTGTGATATTTTAGTTTATTTGGTACCTAATTTATTCCTTTCTTTTTTTCTAGTTAGGTATGGCCTATCCGAGGTAGCATGTGATTGTGAAGCTGAAGTTTGCTAAATTTGTAGATAATTTATTTCTTTCATTTTTTTTCTCTTTGATTTATAAAATTTTGAGATAAGATTTTTGTGTTTTCAATATTAAGGAGAGAAAACTTGTATTTTTATGAGATGTTATTTATTGATTTTTAAACTTTTGAATCATGGTTTTGATGGGCTTTGGGTTTGGGTCCTAAAAGTGTTTGTATACATTTTTTTCTGTCTGATATAAGGGTGATAAAATTTGGATATATATATATATATATATATATTTGATTTATAAAATTTTGAGATAAGATTTTTGTGTTTTCAATATTAAGGAGAGAAAACTTGTATTTTTATGAGATGTTATTTATTGATTTTTAAACTTTTGAATCATGGTTTTGATGGGCTTTGGGTTTGGGTCCTAAAAGTGTTTGTATACATTTTTTTCTGTCTGATATAAGGGTGATAAAATTTGGATATATATATATATATATATATATATATATATATATATTTCTTTTAGGTTTTGAATCATAGTTTTGCAGGGGTTTGGTTTGGGAAACTTTTTCACATTTTTGTGTTTTCTTAATTATAAAATTTTGAGATACGTTTTTATATATTTTAGGTATTAAAAATAACCTTTTTTTTTCCTCCAAAAATATGGATTTATTGTAATTTAGGTCCTGAAAGTAGTTGTTTCATTTTTTTTCTTTGGCTTTTCCATTTTTTATATACGTTTTCAATGCTTTTGATATTAGATAGAGAAAGTTTGGGTATTAAGAAAATTTGTCAATTTTCTAACATAACTTATGTATAAACTTATGTCAATAAATACTGATGATGCTCGAAAATCAATAGGTTGAATACTCCAAACTCTAATGATGGTTGAATGACTTGGAAAATAAGAAAGGGGTTATCACAGGTGACCGGGGTGAATCGGCTATAGACTTTCTGACGGTTAAGTCAGTTTTCTCTCTAGGACTAAAGTATAGTAAGTGGGTGAATAGTAAAACATACCTTAGGTTTGTGAGATTCAGTCATTTTTATGGAGAGTTTGGAGTGGGTCTACTTGTTAGGTGCCACTAACATCATGGGAGATGTGTGGACTTAGTGGGGAGGTAGCGAATTTCAGGAGATTCATCCCATGTTCTAAGATGAGGGATCGTGGTCTAACCATTTGTGATCAGTGGAGAACACTTAAAAATTTATTAAGTGTTTATTGATCGTCTATATCTTTTTATGGTACGGACAAACTATTTATTTGTAGACGAGTGATGTTGGTGTATATGACTAATGTTGGTGTAGATGATCTTTCTTTCTTTAGAAAAAATTTCTCCTTGGTGTTACTATTTTTACCTCTTCCTTCCAGACCATCATCTTAGACGAACCTTGTTCTTGTGGACGACTCATATGAAAAATAACACACTTTTTAATTACCCATCTATTGGCCCCTGGTCCAGGGGTCGTCCATGTCTTCATCGAAGATACCTTGTGCCATTTCTCATTGGGTTTGTGTTGAAGTGTGTTTCTTCTCCCTTTGTTTTAACATAGGGCATGTTGTGATTCATGTTGGGATGACATGTGGACCATACATATGGCTTCCTGGGATTCTTTGGAGTTGTCTGGCGTAGGTGTTGCCACATGGCTTGATCAACGTGGTCTAGAGGTCATGTCACTTTGTTGCTTGGACCGGCTAACATGTGGTACTCTCTAATTTGTTGGTGTCGCTTTAGTTCCCCACCTGGTTGCCTATAAATAGGCCAATTCCTTACTTGACCTCTCCATTCCTCATGTTCTCCTTCTTGACACTCTGCTTTTGAGCTATTCCATCGCACTTCATCTAGGCTCCGTTACTCGTCCTTAGTCTTCTTCATCTAGCTCCAGGTACAATCTCCTCCTTTGGTATTTTTTAAGTTTTCGAAGAACTTTGCACTATGATCAAGAAATTACTTTCTTTGTCTAGTGATAGGAGTAGTGGTTATGATGGTGTTAGCAGTAGTAGAGATGATAGTCCTCCTTTGGACGTTCCAAGAGTTGATATGGACATCATCTATGAGGAATTGAGGGCAAAAGTGGTGTTTGGATCGTCTACTGGTCTGTCCACAGCTTCAGCTGTTCCTCCTATTGTTTTGTCTACTTCTCAAAGGGTAGATGATGAAATGGTGTGTTTGCTGTAGGGGTCTCAAGTTCCATAGATGCTGATAGGTTGTCTATCCTCAGGGATAGGTAACAATTTTTCGATGATGTAGGAACTCGTCTTGCTACTCCAGATGAGTGGTGTTGTTCCCCAAGGTCTCTTGGCATAGACATATATGAATCATATCTTTTAGCTAGCCTTAAATTTCCTTGGGATGCCTTTACCAGAGAGCTCTTCCATAGACTGGGCATTGCCCCTGGCCAACTTAATCCCAATGGTTGGAGGATTATAGTTGCGATGGAACTCCTATGGAGGGAGTTTAGTGAAGGTAATTGTCTACTGACTGTGGACAAATTTCTCTTCTGTTACAAGCCTGCTGAAATCTCCAAGTCGCTTGATGTCTTCCAATTTTCTCCCGGTGTAAAACTTTTAAGCTAATCATGTCAGTGTCCTTTTCTGATAGAGAATGGAAGTCAGAGTTTTTCTTTGTATATGGTTTTTGGATTGGTGATCCCATTGTGGTAGGAAGAGACACATTCCCTTCTTTTGATGGTGTGTGGGGTTATCCTCATCCTAAGGGTATGCATTTCTTCTTTTCATGTATATGTATACATATTATATTCTCGTCTGACATGTTGTTCTGTTCCTTTCCAGCTTTAGTTCGTCCTGTCTTGGATGACTTCTTTGAGGCTAGAGTTCATAGGGCATCCCTTTTCATGAAAAGAGATTTTCGTTCTTTGGTGACCCTTCATCGTCTAGCTCATTGGGGCTTAGGACCTGAACCTAGTGAAGTTGCACTTGGTTACAAAGTTACCACTCAGAGGAGTACTTCATAATTTCTTTCAACTTTGCTTTGTCTTGTTCTCTTGTTCGTCTAATATGTCATTTAACTTGTCAGGGATGGTGACCATGAATAGACACAAGAAGTTATTGAGTAGCGACGATGTCGTCCAGCCCGAGGAGGTTACTCAAATTGAGGCTCGTCTTATCGTCCAGAAGACATTGAACCTTGTCCCCCCTATCGTTCCAAGGAATAGGAAGGTTTTGAGCAAGATAGTTGACATGGGGAATCTTCCCAGTCGTCTAAGGCTTCAAGAAGTAGAAGGTTGATCATCAGCCCCAAAGTCGTCTACTCTTGATGAGGTTCCAAGTGATTTTACTATCCTTGTTAACCCTCCAATTGTTGAGCCCAAGGCTTCTAAGACTTGTACTACTTCTCTAGCCCGATTCACGTCTCCTGGGCCCTCGTTTACTTGTCAATTAGACAAGGCTAATGTTGTTAAACCTCCCTCTTTACTATCGGGTTTTGATTTGGCTTGGCGCATGGCCAAGGAGGTGGTTGACGACTCTGATATTGAGAATTTCTTTCAGCTATCTGTTGAGGAATTTGAGAGATCTACTGTACACAACTTGTTCAAGGTAGCTTTTCATAAGTTTTCTCACAACTTGTTGTGTAACTTGTTTATTGATGAAGTAGTATCTCGTCAGTTCCTCTGGGATTCGTCCAGATGGTTCCTGACAGTACTCTGACAACCTTTAGGGAGCAAGAACTTATTTGAGTGGTCACCGGTGTGGTGTTTGCCACAACGCCTCCGATGGAAAAGTCAGTACGAAAGAAGGCAATAGCCGAAATATCAAGAATAAAATTAGTTCAGGTTGTGATGTCGTTTTTTTGTACCTTGTATTGGTGTTGTAAGGGTTTTATATACCCTTAGGGATTATAGCCGTTGGAGTGTTAATGACTCCCTGATAACGTCTCTGGTGGAGTTATGGACTTTAATGCGTTCCCATCGGTTCGTCCAGCTGGTCTTGTAACGGTTGGGGCTTTATTGGCAGCATTGAATGGCATTAACTCTTTTTGATGACACGGATACTGGTCATGTTCGTCCGTGAAGGCAGCTTCGTCTATGCTTATCTTCGTCAGTCCCATTAGATGCCCCCCGGGCTTCATGGTCGTCGGTGACGATCGTGGAAGCCGAACAGTTTTTTTTTTTTTTTTGCCCTTTGGGATTTTGTGCCGCATTGAATGCGTTATGGCGGCGTTACGTGGGTTGTGGCCACGTGGCATGATGTGGTTGGAAAGGGACTGACCCTTGGGTTTCCCGCCGATTTTCGGTTTTCACCTCTATTTGGTTTTTAAACTCCTTTCTTTGTACTTTACTTTTCATTTTCTTTCAAACTTCAGTTCTTCTCCTCTAAGCACCCTCTTCGTATATTTCTTTGCTTCTTTCCGAGTTTGGTTGTTTGCTTGGCTGTTGGGCTTCTCGCTTTTTCGAGGTAAGCTTTTTCTTCCTCTCCCTTCTTCTTTTTTCCTTCTTCGCAAGTATCTGATTTTTGGTTTTTTTTTTTTTTTCTTGGTTCTTTCTGTGTTTTTGTTTGTTTCTCCCCCTCTTTTTTGTGGGAATTTTAGTATTTTTCTTTTTAGACTGGGAGTTCATGGTCAGTAATTTAGAGGTTAGGGAAGCTTGTCCTTCAATTTCTTTTCTCTTTGCTCGCTTAGGGGGGGTCTTTAGGTGCTTTTCCCAATTTGAGGGGTTTTGTTTTTTAGGGTAGCAGCTTAGGTGTTGTTTTAGGTGACTTGTTTCCATTGCTCCGAGAGTCGGTCGATTGGTTCGAAGGCTTGGTGAAGGAGTTGCAGTTGATGTCTGAGGTTAGGTCTAGTGACCTCGATACTGGGTTGTCGTCTAGCGACGACCTTATGGAGGGAGATACAGCCGTCTCGACTTTTAGAGAGGTTAGGGCTTTTCATGCCTTCGTGGAGCCGTGCGGGTTAGATTCCGACGCCGTCAGTTGGTTTAGGGATAGGTTTCAGTTTCCAGAGCGGGTCCGTGTTCGTCGCCCCACTGACGATGATAGGGCTTGCCAGTTTTTCCCCGGTGAAGTGTGCTTCTATGAGGCCGCTTTCACTTGTGGACTTAGGCTTCCTGTCCACCCGTTTGTGATGGAGCTCCTGGCATATCTGGGGATTGCCCCTGGGCAGCTTATGCCCAATTCGTGGAGAATAGTGGTCAACTGTATGGAAATATGGTTAGCCGCTAACGGGGATATGATTAAGGTAAACGAGCTCGTCTATTTATACCGTCTAAAAGAGTCCAAAGAGTACGGGTATTACGAACTAGTACCTTGGGAGAGAAGAACCAGGATCGTCAAGGGATTACCTTCGTCCTTCAGGTACTGGAAGTCCAGATTTGTGTTTGTGTCTGGGGACGATTTTGAGACTCCCTCTAGCCAGGACTGGGGTGAGATCCCCAGGTTGCTTCGTCGGTGGGGAACCCCGACCTTAGGTGCGTCAGTCTCCTTTCTCGGTTTTTTTTTTTTTTTTTTTTGAGGTTATTGTTACTAATTTTCTTCGTTCTTGTGCAGTTAAACGAAGACCAAAGTTGAAAAGTAGGTACAAGGAGCGCGTCGAGGCGGCCATCACGTATTCCCAGTCCATTGAAAACTGGGACGACTTGGTAGACCCGAGGACACTCGCTTTCTACAACCTCGGCCCCGATTCGTCTCCCTACGTCTTGCGGAGCCTTGATATCGAGGGAAAGAAGAGTAAGCTTCTGAGTTCGTCAGACTCGACCCTGTGGCTGTACTTGTTTGACTTGCTCTTTTTCTTATAAAATTTTTCCCTTTCGCAGAGATGATGACGAAATTCAACAAGGGTATGTATGAGAAAATGAGGTCTAAGAAAGACGAACCCTTGTCGAACCTCGCGAAGAAGGTGGTTCGTGTGAAAGGCAAAGTCTCTTCCATTACTCCGACGACCTCGACCACACCCGTGGTTTCGGGTGCCGAGACGACGAGGACGGCTTCTCCAGCCACCTCGGTAGAGGAAATCCCGACACCTGCTTCCAAGAGGCCTCGTACATCGGACAGAGGAAAGGAGGTCGCCTGCTCGTCCACTATTTGGGACGACGAGAGGTTGGCGACGGATCGGGCTCACGGGGTCGTGAATGCTGAGGACCTAAAGGTGCTCCCAGGTTCGACCCCAAGTGAGTTGATGGGTCGTCACATCCATAAGCTCGTCCAGGTAACCTGTTTGTTTTACATGACGCATCTACATATATGCCCCCCTTCTTATTTATTCCTTCGCATGTCTCTTTTTTTTTTTAGGTGTTGGGGGAAGCCATCCATTTTTCAGCGGAGTATCTAGCTCAGGAAGCCAAGGTCGAGTCCTCGCTTTCTCGGATCAAAGTCCTGGAGATGGAGAACTCGAAGCTGAAGAGGGACTTGATAGCCGCGATGGAGGACGTTCACCAATACAAGGACGAGGTCAAAAAGCTAGGTGACGATCTTAAGGTTGAGCAGCAGCTGGTTCTGGAAAAGGACGAGTAGCTCGCAACCGCGAAGGAGAAAATTAAGGTCGTCGCCTCTAGGGCCATCGGGGGCTTCCAGCAGACCGAGGAGTACAACTTCGTGCTCTTCAGCTGGTATTTTAAGGGGTTTGAGCTCTTGAGGAGGTATTGCATCAAGCATCCTTCCGGGGTAGATTTGGAGGTGCTGGATATGGAGGAGGTCGACAAGGAGATCTCTGCTGACGAGGCCGCCCAAGCCGCCGCCACCGAAGCTCCTAGGGACGTTCCTGATGCTCGCGTCATCGATGCCCCTGCCCTCGATGCCCCAGCTGAAGACGATGCCGATCTGGATGTTTGAACCTGTTATTAAGAAGTTTCTTTCTTTCTTTTTTTTTTTTTTGAGGTGCCTGACATGTTTTTAAGGTTCAATTTCCAGGACAACTAAAAAATTTTCATGTGTATTTTTAGCCCAGTGTTTATGGGTTGTTTTCTATGAACAATGGCCTTTGGTTTTTAGGCTTTTATAATATCGTATCTACTTGGACATGTTCTCCTGTATGTCAATTTTTTGCATTCGTCAGTAATGTGCATCCGTCGATGCGGAATCTTATTACTTAGGCATTTTTTGTTTTTGCCTTCGTCAGTAATGTACATCCGTCGATGCGGAATCTTATTACTTAGGCATTTTTTTGTTTTTGCCTTCATCAGTAATGTACATCCGTCGATGCGGAATCTTATTACTTAGGCATTTTTTTTTGTTTTTGCCTTCGTCAGTAATGTACATCCGTCAATGGGGAATCTTATTACTCAGGCATTTTTTTTGTTTTTGCCTTCGTCAGTAATGTACATCCGTCGATGCGGAATCTTATTACTTAGGCATTATTTTTTTTGTTTTTGCCTTCGTCAGTAATGTACATCCGTCGATGCGGAATCTTATTACTTAGGCATTTTTTTTTTGCCTTCGTCAGTAATGTACATCCGTCAATGCGGAATCTTATTACTGAGGCATTTTTTTGTTTTTTGGGTCTCCGGGACTTGGTACCTGTATGAACACATTATTTGAACCATCATTTCATTAATTTTGACGAATTGGTACATTCTCGATTTACATCTGTGGGTGGTACTTCTTCAAGTGTTCTATGTTCCAAGGTCGCGGGAGTTTCTGTCCGTCTAGGGTCTCCAAATGATAGCTACCTCGTCGGGAGTAGTGCACGACTTTGTAAGGTCCTTCCCATGTGGGACTGAGTTTCCTGTGGGCGGAGTTTCTAGTTGCAGTCGTCACCTTACGTAAGACGAGGTCGCCAATTTCTAGTCTTTTGAGCCTGACCCTTTTGTTATAGTATTCAATCATCTTCTGCTGGTACTTCATCGTCATGTTCGAGGCTTTGTCCCTTACCTCGTCTAAGCAATCCAGATTGATTCGAAGCTGGTCGTTGTTGTTCTCCTCGCGGAATACTTCTCACCTGGTGCTTGCCATACCCACCTCGACTGGGATTACTGCTTCAGTGCCATAAGTGAGCCTGAAAGGCGTCTCTCCCGTGGGGTTCTTGCGTGCATGGGCCCACAAGACATTGGGCAATTCTTCGGCCACGCGCCACCCAGCTTCGTCTGAGTACGTGCTTTGATGATTGAGCAGGCGTTCGATTAGTTACTTCCGTTTGCCGTTCTGGGTGCCCGTGTGACGAGAACTTATTCTTGATACCTAGCCCTGAGCAAAAGTCTCTAAATCCTGTTGTCTGAACTGTCGACCATTATACGAAATGATCGTTTGCGGAATCCGAACACCTCCAAAATTATATTTCTCCACACGAAGCTACGGGTTCTCGCCTCTGTGATCGTTGCTATTGCTTCTGCTTCGACCCATTTAGTGAAGTAGTCGATAGCGACGAGCAAGAATCGTACCTGTCCTTTTCCAAGGGGTAATGGGCCGACGATATCGATCCCCTATTGTGCGAATGGCCAGGGGGAGGTAATCGTTGTCATCTTTTCTTGGCGGCCTGGACGTTCCGAACCTCGGCACTTATCGCACCTCTTGACGAGCTCCATAGCGCAACCTGCACTCATAGTTGGCTAGAAATATCCTGCTCTAATAACTTTGCTTACCAAGGATCTGGGCCCGGCGTGGTCTCCGCAAATCCCTTCGTGGATTTCGTGGAGGACGTACTTAGCTTCTTCCTCGTCGATACACTTCAAATAAGGCAAGGAGAACCCTCTTTTGTATAAGGTATCATTCAAAATTGTAAATCTGGCCACCCTTGCTTTAATCTTCCTGGCCTCCATTGAGTCATGAGGGAGATGCCCGTCTTGAAGGTATGAGACGATCGGTGCCATCCAACCACCTATGTTCTGGATGGGGAATACTGGGACTTCCTCGATGCTAGGGTATTTCTGAATCTCCATGAGAATCTCATTGTTCGTTGGTTCTTCTTCGGACGAGGCCATTTTTGCGACCTCGTCCGTCGCTGCATTCTGGTTTCTTGGGATCCAGACGAAATTCAACTTGTCGAACCCACGAGCTAAATGTTTAATCAGCTTGAGGTACTTCTGCATCCTCTCTTCCTTCGCCTCATACTCTTCCCTGATCTGCCCTATTACCAGTTTCGAGTCGCTCTGAATAAGCAGGTTCTTAATCTCGAGGGCTTTGCCAAGTCTCAGTCCTATCAGTATGCCTTCGTACTCAGCCTCGTTGTTGGTTGCCGGGAATTTTAATTGGACTCCATATTGGAGTTTTTCTCCATCGGGGGTGTTTATAATGACCCCTACTCCTCCCCTCTTTTGGGTTGACGATCCGTCAGTCTGAATCATCCACCGTTCCACCTCATTTTTGTCGTCGTCATCGTCTGGAAGGGTGAACTCCGCTATGAAGTCTGCTAGAGCTTGCGCCTTGATGGCCGTTCTAGGATGGTATTCGATGTCGAACTGGCTGAGTTCGATTGCCCATTGGACCATTCTCCCAGCTGCTTCAGGCTTGTTCATGGATTTCCTGATGGGTTGATCCGTCATTACAAGGATAGGGTGTGCTTCGAAGTATGGTCATAGCTTTCGTGAAGCCACTATTAGGGCGAAAACAATCTTCTCAATCCTGGGATACCTGGCCTCTGCTCCTTGGAAGGCTTGGCTGACATAGTAAACTGGGAGCTGCTTCTTATCTTCCTCTCGAATTAAGGCCGCACGCGGCGCGTAAGCGATGTCTTGCCGGTATAGATAAAGGCTTTCCCCTGCTTTTGAGGGACTCAAGATGAGTGGCTACCGAGGTAACGCTTGAGCTCTTGAAAAGCTGCCTCACATTCGTCAGTCCAGGCGAAGGCTTGCTTCAATGTTTTGAAAAATGGGAGACATTTGTCCGTCGCTTTAGAGACGAACCTATTGAGTGCAGCTATCCTTCCTGTGAGCTTTTGGACTTCCTTGATGGTCTTGGGTGATGCCATGTTGAGTATTGCTTGCACCTTCTCTAGGTTTGCTTCTATTCCTCTCTGGGATACCATAAACCCTAAGAACTTTCCTGAAGCTACTCCAAACACACACTTACTAGGATTGAGCTTCATTTGGTATCTTCGGAGGGTGTTAAATGTCTCTCCCAGGTCGTCCAGGTGAGTCAACTCTTCTTTGCTCTTGACGAGCATATCGTCCACATATACCTCCATATTTCTCCCAATTTGCTTGCTGAACATCTTGTTTACCAGTCTTTGGTACGTTGCTCCTGCATTCTTAGTCCGAAGGGCATTACCTTATAGCAGTAGAGTCCCTGGCTTGTGATGAAAGCAGTTTTTTCCTGATCTTCCTCAGCCATCTTTATCTGGTTGTAACCTGAAAATGCATCCATGAATGTTAGTAATTTATGTCCAGCCGTAGAGTCTACCAACTGATCTATCCTCGGCAGGGGAAAACTATCCTTCGGGCAGGCCTTGTTCAGGTCCGTGAAGTCCACACACATTCTCCACTTTCCATTTGCTTTCTTCACTAGCACGACGTTGGCCAGCCATTCGGGATAGTAAACTTCTCGGATGAAGTCTACCTGCAACAATCTGTTAACTTCTTCCGTGATTGCTTGGTTTCGTTCGGGGGCAAAGACCCGTCGTTTCTGCTGGACGGGTTTTTTCTTGGGATCTGTCTTTAACTCGTGCTGGATTACCTGGCATGGTATACCCAGCATATCTTCGTGACTCCATGCAAATATGTCCAAATTTCTTTTAAGGAAACGGACGAGTTCATTCCTCATCTCGGGGCTTATGGTTGTACCTATCCTCGTCACCTTTAAGTTTTCCCCCTCAACGAGTTCCACCGTTTCTAGGGCTTCCATGTTGTCTTCTTTTTCTCCCTCGATCGTCCATGTGTGGTTTTCTCCTGCAGCCAACACGGCCTGGTAGCATTCTCTGGCCAAAACTTGGTCTCCTTTTACCTCACCAACTCCGTCTTCGGTTGGGAATTTTATCTTTAGGCAGTAGGTGGACGTTGCTGCTTTCCACCGGTTAAGCGTGGGTCTCCCAATGATCACATTGTATGAAGAGGGGCAATCTACCATTAAAAAGTCTAGATGACGGGTCTGCTGCTTCGGGTAGGCGCCTATTGTGACTTTTAGTGTCACAATGCCCTTGGGATATACTCTGTCACCGCTAAAGCTGACGAGGGGGGACTCAAACGGGCGCAATCTACCAGGACCTAGTTTCAACTGTTGGAAGGCCGATAGGTACATGATGTCTGCAGAGCTACCGTTGTCGACAAGGATCCTTTTAGTGTTGAACCCTTCAATTGTGAGTGCTATCACCAGAGGGTCGTTATGGGGCTGCCTGACTCCCCTCGCGTCCTCTTCGCTGAAGAATATATCCTGGTTCATCCGTCTTTGTTTCAATAGGGGTTCCATATGGACACTGTTTACTTGTCTCTGGCATGCTTTCTTGAGGGACTTGTATGATCCCCCCATGAAAGGTCCTCCTACTATTGTGCTTATCTCCTCGATCACCTCTTGTGGTTGAGATTGGCGACTCTCGTTCTTGGACGAGGGCTCTCGTTGGCTCGTGTCGCCCTCCCTGAACCTGCTGGAGTCTGCCTTCTTTACGTACTTCTGAAGTTTTCCTTTCCGTATCAATTCTTCTATCTGTCCTTTCAGATCTCGGCAATGTGTAATGGCCATGATCCTTGTGGAATCGGCAGTATTTGCTTTTGTCCCGCACACTTGGTGACGAGTGCAAGGGCCTTGGCCACTTTAGGTGGTGTTGATCCTGGATCTGTGTCAAAATCTTGTCAACAGGCATAATTAGAGGTGTGAATTTTACCGGTCGTGGAACTTTCTCGTCTTTTCGTCTGTCAATGTCACCTCCCCGGCGACTTGGGCGCTCCCTCTTTTGTCCCCTGCGTTCGTCTTCCTTCCTTCCTTCCATCTTTGGCTTCCCCTCGTTCATGATGGCCGCCAGTGCGTCCTCAGCATTCATGTACTTTTGGGCCTTCAATAGTATCTCCGCCATTGTCCGGGGCGGATTCTTTGCTAACGAGACGACAAATTCTCTGGACTTAAGCCCTGCTTTAAATGTCGTCAGCTGGACCTTATCGTCCGCGTCGTCCACCTCTAGGGTCTCTCGAGTGAAGCGTTTTACGTACGACCGCAAGGTCTCCCTCTCTCATTGCTTAATAGTGAGTAGGTGATCCGCTGGTCTCTTGGGGCGTTGCCCCCCGACAAAATGGCGCAGGAAAGCGTTACTTAACTGTTCAAAGTTGTCGATGGACGAAGTGGGCAATCTCGTGAACCACTCTCGTCCAGCTCCCTTCAGCGTAGTGGGGAAAGATCGACACATGATCTCATCAAGGGGCTGTTGAAGGCCTAAAGTTGTCTTGAAGGTGTTAAGGTGATCTTGGGGATCCTTGAGCCCATCAAAAGGCTCGAGCTGAGGCAACCGAAATTTCGCCGGTACCGGTCGTTCTAAGACTGCCATGGTAAAAGGGGAGTCCGTTGCTCTGACCATTTTATCCAGGCTTCGGTCGGTCTTTTCTTTGATGGCATTTCTTAATTCATCAATCTCCTTTCTCATCTCTTGGAGGATGTCGGAATGCTATTCCTCTGGGGTTACCGTTCTCCGTCGGTCACTTCTTCCATGGCTATCCCCTTCGTCCTCTTGGACAGCTCTTGACCGGTTCTCTTCTTGCTGTAACCTCTGTCTCATCTCTTGATTCTGTCTGGTAAGTTCTTCGACGGTGGCTGCGAGATTTCGGACTTGCTGCGCCAAGGCCGCTGAGTCCTGGTTGGATTCCATCTGGAGCTGGTAGGGACCACGTTCTGGTTGTATGAGAAAGTCGGTTCCCACAGACGGCGCCAAACTAATGAAGCAGTATCTCGTCAGTTCCTCTGGGATTCGTCCAGATGGTTCCTGGCAGTACTCTGACAACCTTTAGGGAGCAAGAACTTATTTGAGTGGTCACCGGTGTGGTGCCTGCCATAACGCCTTCGATGGCAAAGTCAGTACGAAAGAAGGCAATAGCCGAAATATCAAGAATAAAATTAGTTCAGGTTGTGATGTCATTTTTTTGTACCTTGTATTAGTGTTGTGAGGGTTTTATATACCCTTGGGGATTATAGCCGTTGGAGTGTTAATGACTCCCTGATAACGTCTCTGGTGGAGTTATGGACTTTAATGCGTTCCCATCGGTTCGTCCAGCTGGTCTTGTAACGGTTGGGGCTTTATTGGCAACATTGAATGGCATTAACTCTTTTTGATGACGCGGATACTGGTCATGTTCATCCGTGAAGGCAGCTTTGTCTATGCTTATCTTCGTCAGTCCCATCATTTATAAAACTTCTTGATCTCGTTCTTTCGTCTATAGGCCTTGGTTAAGGTCATGGCTGTAGCTCATCAAGGATGAGAATTGAGCAAAGATAATGAGAGGTTAAGTAAGGATAACAAGAGTTTGGCCCACAAGCTTAAACATCAAGTAGAGAGGAATATGACTGGTCAATGAGGTGAGGAACTTGAAGGGTTAGATGAAGAGTTGAAGACTAATATTGTTGAAAAGGAGTCTCGTTTGGATCATCTTCAAGTGTCACGCCCCGAACCCACCTATAAAGATAGGCACGTAACAATTGCCGCACGTTTATAAAGTAAGCACCCTACAAGTGTGCAAGGCCTTCTTAGCAACTAAATTTTATCCTCAAATTTAAATCAAATAAATCCAAAATACCTCAAAATTATTTCTTTAAGAATAGATATTCAATAATTTAATAGGAACAAAATCCAAACCTTATGTACATAATGCCAATTGGCTAATAATTATAAAACTATTAGAAGATCAACCAATCCCAAAATCACTAAGCTTCTTTTCCTGCTCATAACACAACATCAAAGTTCTCAAAACTTGCTATTCTTCACAATTTGAAACTGGAGGGGAAAAGGGGATGAGCTAACAACTCAATAAGTAACTAAAATCCTAATAAGTTCTATTAAGTAATAGATCTGTAAAGTAATAAGATGTAATATGAATCTTTTAAAGTTATAATATACTATGAGTTTTCAAAAATAACTAAAGAAGTTTCATAGTCTTAAAATAATAAGTTGCAAACAGATCACATACTTTAATCTTACAAATATAGCATAGATGGTTTAGAAAGTAGTCAATTTTCCATATATCAAAAGCTATAGCTTATAATAGGTTCCAGTTTTTCATATATCAAAAGCTATAACTTACAATAGATTCCAAAAATACATAAGCAAATTTAATGAATCAAAATAGTTCAAATACTCAAATATTTCCAAAATCAAATATGTAGTTCTAAGGACTCAACATAGTTCAAATATTCAAACGTAATTCATAATCTTAACAATCTTATGACTATGGTCTCGCTATATCCTCGTGACTAGGTATCAGAGTACTAATGAGTAACCCACATTGGCTGGGTATTAGAGTACCAATGAATAACTCACATTCGTTTGGGTATCAGAATACTAATGAATAACCCTCATTGGCTGGGTATCAGAATCAATTCATAGGCAGATTGTCCATAATCATATATATGAAATCATAGTTTCTAACAAAAATATATCTTATTCAAATACATATATATATTGATGATGCAAAGAAAATCAGTAGGCTGGATGCTTCGGACTTGAAAGGACCACTTGTTCTCTCAACGGCCTGAAAAAAGAAAGAAAAGCGATCAAAGGTGACCGGGGCTACTGGCCAAGAACCCTCCGATGGCAAAATTAGTTTTCTCTCTATATTTTTGGGAGTTCCAACTTTTTGGGAGCAATAAAAACTTACCTTTGCTTTGTCTGAATAAGCGTTTATATAGTGTTCTAATAGAAGGTTATCACAATTATAACCTCCCCTGGATTCAAGGAGGCGTAAGTATTTAAAAATAACTTCCATAACCGTTTAGGAGTTATGTACTACAACGGATACCTGGAAGTTACGCGTAAAATAAGGAATTGCCTTGGGATTTTTTTTTTTGTTTTGCCATCAACTTAATCATGCCGTCATAAGGACATTTGTTGATTTATTCGTCTATTTTTTTGTAGGGATGGCTACCATGAAGGAGAACAAAGGCAAGGGAGTTGCAGACGAGCCTACTAGGCAAGACGCCGAAACTAGAGCTCGTCCTGCTGCTGGTGACAAGAGAAGCCTGTCGAAGGCCATTAATCTTGAAAATCTCCCCAGCCGGAGAGCGAAGCATAGGAGGTCGTCCAAGCCTGGAGTCGTCTCTCCTGCTGTCCCTGTTCCTCCTCCATCTCAATCGCCGTCCATCCAGATTCTTGACGTGGAGTCGTCTGAGCTTGCTCACCCTCCTCCGCCTAAAACTAGTGTTCCTACCTCGTCCCAGCCTCCTGTTGAAGTCGCGTCAAACCTCCTTGAGAGTGAGGACTTGGCCTGGGAAAGGTTTGAAAAAGCAGTTTCTGGCGAGGATGTGGCTGCATGCTATAACATGTCCTTGAAAGAGTTTGAACACTCAAGTGTCCACAATCTTTTCAAGGTAATTGATATAAATTTCTTCTCATTTTTTTATTTTATTTTATTTTATATTTTCCTCATCATTAAGCTTATTTGCTTTGCTTAATACGAAAATTCGTAATTGCTTGTGTAGGCCATGTCAAAGTTCATAGCTGCGTCCAGGCAGGCTACTCAGCTGGATAAGACGAGGCTTTTATTGGAGAGGAGAATACAGGAAGTCAAGGACAACTGCAAAGGCTGGGCTGAAACAGTGGCTAAGGCTAAGGACGAGGCCAAGGGTTTGCTAAACCTCGTTGAGGAGCTAAGAGTTGACATAGTGGAGAAAGACACTCGTCTTGACCACTTTCAAAGGAAGGCTGACGAGTTAAGCAACTCCCTTGAGAAGGCTAAAGACGATGCAGTGGAGGAATTCAAGGCCTCGAAGCAATTAACTGACCTTCTGGACGCCAACTACGCGGCTGGATTTGAAGATTTTCGCATGGAGGCGAAGGAGAAGTTTCCAGAGGTTGATTTCAGCCCTATCGTCCTTCAATTAGGGGGTGCTGTTAGTTCTTTTCTTCAGACTAGCTCTGAAGATGTGAATATTGAAGACGATGCCTCGACCAAGCCTGCCCAGGACGACCCCGATGCCTGATGCCCTTGCTATCCAAAGATTTTATTATTATTTCCTTTCAAAGTGTTTTCTTCTCTTCTTCTTCTTCTTCTTCTTCTTCTCTCTCTCTCTCTCTCTCTCTCTCTCTCTCTTTAATTTAAAATGTATTCAAGTACAATTACCTCGTCTAGAGTGTTCTGGACGAGTTTATTAACAATTGTCTTTTAATGCTTATTTTATAAGGGTTTTTGGACAGTGGTCGTCTACCCTTTGATCTTTAATGAATGTTTATTTTCATTTGTTGCTGTCGTTTAATAGACGAGTTTATGCATTACTTTTATTATTTATGCTTTTTTTCCAAGTGTCGAATGATCGTCTATGTGATTTCCTCGTAGATGACCCACTTAGGACGATTATGATGACTGCATTGCTTTTGCTTGTCCTTTAGGCAATTATTTCTCGTCTTTCCACAAGAATTTTATGTTTTACTCGTCTCAAAATATTGAGGCGTCTTGACTAGCTTATCGTCTCTGTTATGCCATAACGCCTACCCCCTTTTTTTTTTTCTTTTCTTTAGACGAGTGGGACTTGGCTTTCTCTCTTTGCTTTATCCTGATTTAGAGGAAAGCATTTTTGCTTTATCCTTATTTAAGGAAAAGCTTGGACGAGTACGCCTTGGCTTATTTGTCTTTGCTTTATCCTTATTTAAAGGAAAGCTTTGGACGAGTTTTTCTGCATCTGAAGATTTCTATTTGTCTTAGGCTTTTGCCTCTTCTGTGGGTATTATTATGGAAACTAGATCTATGCATCAAATACATAAGAAATCCAAACCATATTATTACATGAACATTGTTCACAAACGTGGCACATGCTTATAAGCTAGTGCCTTATTAAAATACTTAAGAAAGATACATAACCTTGTCTTTCATAAGCTGTTTTGTTAGCGGTGCAAAAGCTTAAGAACTAGTGCACTTTTTATTCATAACACACCATAATAGTAGTAAGAACACAACAGTAAGTATAAGTGAACATAGGTTATAGCTGCAACTTTGCTAGTGATTTCCCTCGTCCCTGCTCGTTACTGATAGTACCTCCTTAGGTGTTCCACATTCCAGGGATGCTCTAACTTCCGTCCGTCCAGAGCTTCCAGGTAGTAAGACCCTTGCCTCTTGCAGTTAATTACCCTGTAGGGTCCTTCCCAATTAGGTCCCAACTTTCCATGAGCTGGGTTCCTGGTTGCCAAGGAGACTCTTTTGAGAACAAGGTCCCCAATACTGAACCGCCTGGGTTTTACCATGGCATCATGCTGTCTAGCCATAAGGTTCTTGTATCTTGCTATCCTTTGCTCCGCGTCCATTCTTACCTCGTCAATAAGATCGAGGTCAAGACGAAGTTGCTCCGCGTTCTCTCTTTCCTGATACTTCATCACTCGATGATTAGCTATATGGACTTTTGCCGGTATAACGGCTTCACTTCCATAGGCTAACTTAAAGGGGGTTTCTCCTGTTGGGGTTCGTATTGTCGTCCTGTAGGCCCAAAGAACGCCTGGTAGCTCGTCTGGCCAAATCCCTTTTGCCCCCTCAAGCCGAGTCTTGATGATTTTCAGCAAGGATCGGTTCACTACTTCTGTTTGCCCATTTGCCTGTGAATGGGAGGGTGAGGAATAGTGATTCTTGATTCTGAAATGATTGCAGAAGTCTCTGAAGGGTGCGTTGTCGAATTGACGTCCATTATCCGATACTAAAACCCTGGGTACTCTGAACCTACATAAAATGTTCTTCCGTACAAAATTTTTCACATTTTGCTGAGTGATTGCTGCGAGAGATTCGGCTTCTACCCACTTGGTGAAGTAATCGATTCCTACCACCAGAATCTTCATTTGCCGGGTTCCCATGGGAAAAAGGGCCTAGGATATCCAGTCCCCACTGTGCGAAGGACCATGGGGCTATCATTGGGGTCTGGTACTCTGACAGCTGCCTAGGTACATTGCTATAGCGCTGACACTGGTCACATACCTTGACATAGGCTTTAGCATCTCCCTGCATTGTAGGCCAGTAGTAGCCGGCACAGACGATCTTATGGACTAGCGACCTTGCTCCTGAATGATTTCCACATGCTCCTTCATGAACTTCCCTTATAACATAGTTTGACTCGTCAGGAGCCAAGCACCTTAAGTAAGGTTGGGAAAAACCTCGCTTGTACAATACTTCATTTATGAGGACGTACTTGGCTGCCCTGACCCTCAACTTTCTCGCTTCGTCCTTGTCCTCTGGAAGCCTTCCATCTTTGAGATAAATCATTATTGGACTCATCCAATCTTCTCCTCCTCCTACCTGCTATATGTCAGGAATGTCTATGCTCAGCATGTATTGGATGTTGTCGTACTCGTCTGTCACCCCTGCCGAAGCTGCTTTTGCCAAGGCGTCCGCTTCCGTATTTTCCTCCCTCGGTAGTTGAACAAAACTTACAGCTGAAAATTTTCGTGCAAGTCGTTTCACTTTGTTGAGGTATTTCTTCATTCGATCTTCCTTAGCATCACACATTCCATTTACTTGGTTAATGACCAACTGAGAATCTCCTCTGATTGTTACCGACTCCACCCCTAGGGACTTAGCCAACTCCAATCCCTTGAGTAGAGCCTCGTACTCAGCCTCGTTGTTGGTAGTTTGATACTGCAGACAGGCTGCATACTCCAGCCTGTCACCCTTGGGGGACTTCAGTATAACCCCAATTCCTCTTGCATACAGTGTGGACGACCCATCGACATTGATCACCCATTTCTCAGCACTTTCGTCCTTGTCCAGCTCATCCTGGTTGGGGGTGAACTCTGCGATGAAATCTACCAATGCCTGCGCCTTTATCGCACTCCTTGGGAGGTATCTGATATCAAACTCACTAAGCTTAACGGCCCACTGTACTAACCGTCCAGCAGTTTCCAACTTGTTCATTACCTTCTTTATGGGATGGTCTGTTAGGACGTTGATGATGTGAGCCTGAAAATAATACCTCAGCTTCCTGGAAGCCGTGATCAGTGCAAATGCTAGCTTCTCCATCATCGGGTATCGTCCTTCTGCTCCTCTCATTGCACGGCTTGTATAATAAACCGGTTTCTGGACTCTCCCTTCTTCTCTGACCAACGCTGAACTTACTGCGTGTGGGGACACTGCCAAATACAAATACAACACTTCCCCAGGTACAGATGGACTCAATAGCGGCGCTGTCATGAGATATGTCTTCAAGTCTTGGAAGGCCCTTTGACACTTGTCTGTTCATTCAAATGCCTTCCTAAGGACTTTAAAGAAAGGCAAACATTTATCAGTAGCTTTCGAGACAAACCTGTTAAGGGCGGCAACCCGCTCGGTAAGGGACTGGACTTCCTTGATATTTTTTGGTGGTTCCATGTTCAGTATCACCTGGATTTTGTCCGGATTTGCTTCAATTCCTCTGTGCGACACCATGAACCCCAAAAATTTTCCTAACGAAACTCCGAAAGCGCACTTGCTTGGATTTAATTTCATGTTATACCGCCGCAATGTATCAAAAGTCTCTTGAAGGTCGTCCAGATGTTTATCCTCGTCCTGGCTCTTTACCAGCATGTCGTCTACATAAACCTCCACATTTAGCCCGATTTGAGGACGGAACATATGGTTAACCAGCCTTTGGTAAGTCGCCCCTGCGTTCTTCAAACCAAAGGGCATTACCTTGTAGCAATACAAACCTTGGCTCGTAATGAATGAGGTCTTCTCCTGATCCGCTTCATCCATCTATATCTGGTTGTAACCTGAGAAAGCGTCCATGAAGCTAAGCACTCTGTGACCTGCCGTCGAGTCCACCAACTGGTCAATGCGTGGCAATGGGTAACTATCCTTGGGGCAAGCTTTGTTTAAATTAGTGAAGTCCACGCACATTCGCCATTTGCCGTTAGCTTTCTTGACCATGACCACGTTCGCCAACCAATCTGGATAATAAACTTCTCGGATGAACTCCGCGGCGACCAACTTCTGTACTTCTTCCTTAATGGCATTGTCTCGCTCAGGAGCGAAAATCCTTTTCTTCTGACGCACTGATTTTGAATGGAGACACACATTCAGGTGATGGGTAATGACACTCGGATCAATGCCAGGCATGTCCTCATGACTCCATGTAAAGACATCGAGGCTTTTCTTCAGAAATCGAACCAAAGCATGCTTTGCCCCCTCTTCCATGCTCGCCCCAATTCTAGTAAACTTCTCAGGTTGGTTCTCGTCCAAAGGGACGTCTTCTAATGCTTCAGTGGGCTCCGCCGCGATCCTTCTCCCTTCTATACTCATTGCCTGTATGTGCTCGTCCATCGCCAGCATAGCTAAGTAGCATTCTCTAGCGGCCAACTGATCTCCTTGTACTTGGCCTACTCCGTGCTCGGTTGAAAATTTGATGGACAAGTGGTAGGTAAAGGTTACCGCCTTCCAGCTATTCAGAGTTGGTCTTCCAATAATTGCATTATATGACGATGCACAATCAACAACAAGAAAATTTACCTCCTTGGTTATCTGCTGTGGATATGTTCCAACAACCACTGGTAGTGTGATGGTACCCACCGGTTGCACCTTCATTCCTCCGAATCCTACCAACTGCGAATTCACTGGCCGAAGCTGATCTCGTACTAGCCTCATTTGCTGGAATGCGGGGTAGTAGAGGATGTCTGCAGAACTGCCATTGTCTATCAACACCCTCTTGGTCATGTAGTCAGAGATGAGTAGGGTGATAACTATTGCATCATCGTGTGGGTGGTGAAGTTGTCCTGCTTCCTTGTCCGTAAACGTAACGTCCTGCTGGTCTATTTCCCTCGTCCTAGGAGGTCGTCCAGACAGTTGGATGTTCTGCACCACCTTCACGTATGTCTTCCTTGATTTGGATGACTGCGCTGTCGAGTTTCCTCTAATAATTACCCTTATTTCTCCTAGTGGGGGACGTGATGATTTTTCCACCTTGGCCTTCATTTTCTCATCTCTTTGGTCTCGTCCAAGGAAGTTCCTCAGTTTTCCTTGTCTAATGAGATTTTCTACTTGCTGCTTTAAGTCAAAACACTCATCCATATCATGCCCATGGTCCCTGTGAAAGCGGCAGTGCTTGCTCCGATTACGCTTTTTGGGGTCTCCCTTCATTTTATCCGGCCACTTCAAGGACGGATCATCCTTGATCTGCATAAGAACCTGCTCTAGTGGCATCGTCAGGGGCGTGTATTACTGATTCCTCGCGAAGGAACTCGCCTTCTTACCATCCTTATCTTTCTTCTCGTCTACCCGAGCTTTCTTTGGACGAGGTCCTTGATCCAAATAACGATTGTGACCCGCTTCCAAGCGTTCTGCCCTTTTTCTTTTCTTGGCTATGATGGTGTCCTCAGCATTCATAAAATTCTGGGCCTAATGGATGAGATCGGCCATAGTCTGTGGTTCCTGCTCGTAGAGCTTATGAATGAACAAGTCAGAATTGACCCCATTGTGGAAAGCGGCCAGCAATAACTTGTCATCCATCTCGTCCACCGTCAAGGCCTCCTTGTTAAACCGGGTGATAAAGGATCGCAAACTCTCATTTTCCCCTTGCTCTATAGTCAGTAGACTAGAGGAGGAACGCTTGTGACGCTGTCCCCCAATGAAATTGTTGACAAACAACTTACTCAACTCTTCAAATGATCCCACCGAGTTTGGGGGTATCTTACCGAACCACACTCGCGCTGGTCCCTTAAGTGTGGTGGGAAAAGCTCTGCATATAATCTCGTCCGGGACTCCTTGTAGGTGCATGGTCGTTTTGAAGGTCGTAATATGATCGCAAGGGTCGCGATTTCCATCATACGAATCCAGAGAAGGCATTTTGAATTTTGGAGGTAGGGAGTGATTGTTGATGGAAGCTGTGAAAGGAAAGTCCGTTCGATGAACAATATCATCCACTAGGTTCGCCCGCCTCATGTTTTCCCTCATCTCATCCATGGATTTTCTCATCTGGTCCATCTCTTTATCCAAGTGTGGCACTCTTCTTGAAGCGGTACCCCTTGTCTGATCTTCGGACTCGACATTTTCTCCTCTACCTTCTTGACTCGGTGCTCGTCCATCCACGTGCCCATCTTGGCGCTACCTCCTGAGGTTGATCTCCCTATTCAACTCCTGGTTCTGACGTGTTAGTTCTGCCATAGCGGCGGCCATGGATTGTATATGTTGAATGGAAGGCGGTTGCATGACAGGCGCTGACCTGCGATCGCGAAGGGGGTTGCTAGAAGCATCCCTACTCTCCTGGTGGCCTGGGCTGGTAGCCCTTAATCTTGTTCGAACCATTCAGCCTTTTATCTGGGAAAGACTAATCCTTGACAACAAAAACATAGTCGAATGAAAAGAACAATGAACGGTGCTCGTTTGTTTTTCTTTTTCCACAGACGGCGCCAACTGATGTTGCAAAGAAAATCAGTAGGCTGGATGCTTCGGACTTGAAAGGACCACTTGCTCTCTCAACGGCCTGAAAAAAGAAAGAAAAGCGATCAAAGGTGACCGGGGCTGCCGGCCAAGAACCCTCCGATAGCAAAATTAGTTTTCTCTCTATATTTTTGGGAGTTCCAACTTTTTGGGAGCAATAAAAACGTACCTTTGCTTTGTCTGAATAAGCGTTTATATGGTGTTCTAATAGACGGTTATCGCAATTATAACCTCCCATGGATTCAAGGAGGCGTAAGTATTTAAAAATAACTTCCTTAACCATTTAGAAGTTATGTACTACAACGGATACCTGGAAGTTACGCGTAAAATAAGGAATTGTCACATTATACTCGGAGATTTTCCTAAGTATGATACCCTCGTCCTAGTATCCCCTTGTCGAGTGTGCTTAGCTCATGAATAGGGGTCGTTCCATCTACGGACAAATTTATTAAGGATGAGATCGCCGACACCCAGGACGAGTGTCTCATTCCTTGGTCACGACGACCTCGTCCTAGTCTCTTCTTCTTTGGACGAGATGGTCATAGGTAAGGTTTTCTGGGGTGCTTGCAATACTGTTGGGTCACGGACGACCTCTATGGACGGCTTCAAGATGAAAAATCAGTACCCATCATATATAATCATATATTCAATATTCAAATATATTTGTGATATTTCTATATTCTTACTTTAAATCAATATAGCTAAAAAAACAATTAAATAAAATAAATCTTATATTCAATACTCATATATATTTGTGAAAATTCTTTATTCTTTACTTTGAATCAGTATAGCTAAAAACAATTAAATAAAATACATCATATATTCAGTAATCAGATATATTTGTGATAGTTCTTTACTTGAAATCTGTAATACAATAGAAATAAAGTTGTAACTGAAAGAAAAATTCTAGTTTTGCATCTCATGCAAAACCCACAGCGGAAGCAACGAACTAGGATCTATTTCATTCATGATTGATAACGTGCACTACATAAATTTCAGAATTTAAGAACAAGATAGCGTACCTTGGTGTGGAGAAATTCAAAACAAAGACTAGAAGCACTTGGGAACACTTTTAATTTTCACTCAAATTCCACTTTACGCCCAAGATGTGTGGTCTCTCAATCAGTTTTCAAAGGGAGAATGAAAGTGTGTCTCACACTCTCTCACACACCGTTTCTTTTTCTTTTCTAATCTCTTACTAATAAAAATTCTGTATGTTTCTCCCTTTATTACTAACTGATTATCTAATTGGGTTGGCCTATTGGGCCTTTCCAATTGGGCTTTAGTGTGTGGCTTGGAGTGGGACCAAAAGGGACCAATAAGACACTAGCTCCAATGGGCCTTGGGTTTTTCTGTCAACTCTTGACAAGTCCAAAGTTACCATTAATTATATTTAGTACCACTATATAAATATAATTGCACTCTAGGCCTTATTAATAAATTATATCCCAAGACTTTATTATACACGTAACCCCTTCATAAAATATTCGTAGTAACACAAAGTCATAAATGTAGACTGCCACTTTGTAAATTACTACATCTTATCCTTGAGTACCCGGTTTAATTCTTTAAAGTCATTCATTATATATTTATGAAATCCAATTTCATAAATATATACTTTAGTAATTTCTTACTAAAGTGGTTAGGCCTAACTCTCTGAATAACTGAACCCATCAAACTTATCTCAAGGGACTATTTTATATCTCCATCAAGAGACTATGAATTCCATCTTGAGAATATATGTTCCATCAACACTAAATGTGGCTGCCCAACATACTGAGGTTTTGACCGTCACTTCAGATCTCACTCCTGATATATCAAAGCAACCTACACTTCATGATCAGGTCCATTATTCTCTCAGGATTAAGAGTTCATGCAAATAGAAGTCGTGAGATTTATTATTCATTTGACAGTCGTTAGGAAAATAATAAATCTCACAGCGGTCCTGTTCAATATATTTTAACTCTTAAAACATATCAACATATCAACTAGAAGTTTCCACTTCCATGATCAAGACAAATCATCTTAGTTGACACGTTATAGTCTTCTCAGATGAAATGCCCAATTTCATCACCGACTACGAACTATAAATTCTAAGTTTACAAAGAACTTGTGATTTACATCTTCTATGACTTTTCCCATAAATCACATACAATGCATCTCATGGACTATATGATAATGTCCCATATTCATGTTACCATTATTTTAGATAATAATAAAATAACTTTATCAATCACAATATTAAGTCATACATCATGTCATACATAATGTCATACATAATATCATACATAGCATCATACAATAGGATTTAAGGGCACTAATCCTAACAGTAACAACTGTAAACAATTTTTAGTAGTTAAAATACGCAAAATAAAACCAATTAGGATAAGGTTACTTACCTTCAAAAGCCATACCAAAAGGAATTTCTCCCAAACACTTCTTCTAAAATCCTTAGATGCGACCTAAAACGATTTTCAAATATTTTTACTTAATAGTCAAATAATTTAAGAATGACTTATAACAGTACCCGGCCAAAAGAGAGACTACTAAAAATAGCCAATATCTATCCACTTATCTCACACCAAAATTCCACCTAATCATAATATTTTTCTTTATACATATATTATTATTATTATTATTATTATTATTTTCTGCCACAACTAATGTCCTAGAGATAAGACCATAACTCCTACTACTATGTAGGCACGTGGGCCATCCTTAAGTACGCGTGTTCCTTTG